>NC_134693.1:91016700-91169098 GCF_050947455.1 Rhinoderma darwinii | reverse complement strand
CAGTTTTTCATGCGTTTTTCGTGCGTTTTCATGCACTTTTTATCCGTTTTTCATGCGTTTTTCTTGCGTTTTTCATGCACTTTTTATCCGTTTTTCGTGCGTTTTTCGTGCGTTTTTCATGCGTTTTTCGTGCGTTTTTCGTGCGTTTTTCGTGCGCTTTTTATCAGTTTTTCATGCGTTTTTCGTGCGTTTTTCATGCACTTTTTATCCGTTTTTCGTGCGTTTTTCATGCGTTTTTCGTGCGTTTTTCGTGCGCTTTTTATCCGTTTTTCATGCGTTTTTCGTGCGTTTTTCATGCACTTTTTATCCGTTTTTCGTGCGTTTTTCGTGCGTTTTTCGTGCGTTTTTCGTGCTTTTTTCGTGCGCTTTTTATCCGTTTTTCATGCGTTTTTCGTGCGTTTTTCATGCACTTTTTATCCGTTTTTCATGCGTTTTTAGTGCGTTTTTCATACACTTTTTATCCGTTTTTCATGCGTTTTTCGTGCGTTTTTCGTGCGCTTTTTATCCGTTTTTCATGCGTTTTTCGTGCGTTTTTCATGCCCTTTTTATCCGTTTTTCATGCGTTTTTCATGTGTTTTTCATGCCCTTTTTATCCGTTTGTCATGCGTTTTTCATGTGTTTTTCATGCACTTTTTATCCGTTTTTCATGCGTTTTTAGTGCGTTTTTCATACACTTTTTATCCGTTTTTCATGCGTTTTTCGTGCGTTTTTCATGCACTTTTTATCCGTTTTTCGTGCGTTTTTCGTGCGTTTTTCGTGCGTTTTTCGTGCGCTTTTTATCCGTTTTTCATGCGTTTTTCATGTGTTTTTCATGCCCTTTTTATCCGTTTTTCATGCGTTTTTAGTGCGTTTTTCGTGCGCTTTTTATCCGTTTTTCATGCGTTTTTCGTGCGTTTTTCATGCACTTTTTATCCGTTTTTCATGCGTTTTTCGTGCGTTTTTCGTGCGTTTTTCATGCACTTTTTATCCGTTTTTCATGCGTTTTTCGTGCGTTTTCCATGCACTTTTTATCCGTTTTTCATGCGTTTTTCTTGCGTTTTTCATGCACTTTTTATCCGTTTTTCGTGCGTTTTTCGTGCGTTTTTCATGCACTTTTCATCCGTTTTTCGTGCGTTTTTCGTGCGTTTTTAGTGCGTTTTTCGTGCGTTTTTCATGCACTTTTTATCCGTTTTTCGTGCTTTTTTCGTGCGTTTTTCATGCGTTTTTCGTGCGTTTTTCGTGCGCTTTTTATCAGTTTTTCATGCGTTTTTCGTGCGTTTTTCATGCACTTTTTATCCGTTTTTCATGCGTTTTTCTTGCGTTTTTCATGCACTTTTTATCCGTTTTTCGTGCGTTTTTCGTGCGTTTTTCATGCGTTTTTCGTGCGTTTTTCGTGCGTTTTTCGTGCGCTTTTTATCAGTTTTTCATGCGTTTTTCGTGCGTTTTTCATGCACTTTTTATCCGTTTTTCGTGCGTTTTTCATGCGTTTTTCGTGCGTTTTTCGTGCGTTTTTCGTGCGCTTTTTATCCGTTTTTCATGCGTTTTTCGTGCGTTTTTCATGCACTTTTTATCCGTTTTTCGTGCGTTTTTCGTGCGCTTTTTATCCGTTTTTCATGCGTTTTTCGTGCGTTTTTCATGCACTTTTTATCCGTTTTTCATGCGTTTTTAGTGCGTTTTTCATACACTTTTTATCCGTTTTTCATGCGTTTTTCGTGCGTTTTTCGTGCGCTTTTTATCCGTTTTTCATGCGTTTTTCGTGCGTTTTTCATGCCCTTTTTATCCGTTTTTCATGCGTTTTTCATGTGTTTTTCATGCCCTTTTTATCCGTTTGTCATGCGTTTTTCATGTTTTTCATGCACTTTTTATCCGTTTTTCATGCGTTTTTAGTGCGTTTTTCATACACTTTTTATCCGTTTTTCATGCGTTTTTCGTGCGTTTTTCATGCACTTTTTATCCGTTTTTCGTGCGTTTTTCGTGCGTTTTTCGTGCGTTTTTCGTGCGTTTTTCGTGCGTTTTTCGTGCGCTTTTTATCCGTTTTTCATGCGTTTTTCATGTGTTTTTCATGCCCTTTTTATCCGTTTTTCATGCGTTTTTCGTGCGTTTTTCGTGCGCTTTTTATCCGTTTTTCATGCGTTTTTCGTGCGTTTTTCGTGCGTTTTTCGTGCGCTTTTTATCCGTTTTTCATGCGTTTTTCATGTGTTTTTCATGCCCTTTTTATCCGTTTTTCATGCGTTTTTAGTGCGTTTTTCGTGCGCTTTTTATCCGTTTTTCATGCGTTTTTCGTGCGTTTTTCATGCACTTTTTATCCGTTTTTCGTGCGTTTTTCGTGCGTTTTTCGTGCGTTTTTCGTGCGTTTTTCGTGCGTTTTTCATGCACTTTTCATCCGTTTTTCGTGCGTTTTTCGTGCGTTTTTCATGCACCTTTTATCCGTTTTTCGTGCGTTTTTCGTGCGTTTTTAGTGCGTTTTTCGTGCGTTTTCCATGCACTTTTTATCCGTTTTTCATGCGTTTTTCGTGCGTTTTTAATCCGTTTTTCATGCGTTTTTCGTGCGTTTTTTTTGCGCTTTTTATCCGTTTTTCATGCGTTTTTCATGCACTTTTTATCCGTTTTTCATGCGTTTTTCGTGCGTTTTTCGTGCGTTTTTCGTGCATTTTTCGTGCGCTTTTTATCAGTTTTTCATGCGTTTTTCGTGCGTTTTTCATGCACTTTTTATCCGTTTTTCATGCGTTTTTCGTGCGTTTTTCATGCAGTTTTTATCTGTTTTTCGTGCGTTTTTCGTGCGTTTTTCGTGCGTTTTTCGTGTGCTTTTTATCCGTTTTTCATGCGTTTTTCGTGCGTTTTTCATGCGTTTTTTATCCGTTTTTCATGCGTTTTTCGTGCGTTTTTCATGCACTTTTTATCCGTTTTTCATGCGTTTTTCGTGCGTTTTTCATGCACTTTTTATCCGTTTTTCATGCGTTTTTCGTGCGTTTTTCGTGCGCTTTTTATCCGTTTCTCATGCGTTTTCGTGCGTTTTTCATGCACTTTTTATCCGTTTTTCGTGCGTTTTTCGTGCGTTTTTTGTGCGTTTTTCATGCACTTTTTATCCGTTTTTCATGCGTTTTTCGTGCGTTTTTCATGCACTTTTTATCCGTTTTTCGTGCGTTTTTCGTGCGTTTTTCATGCACTTTTTATCCGTTTTTCATGCGTTTTTAGTGCGTTTTTCATACACTTTTTATCCGTTTTTCATGCGTTTTTCGTGCGTTTTTCGTGCGCTTTTTATCCGTTTTTCATGCGTTTTTCGTGCGTTTTTCATGCACTTTTTATCCGTTTTTCGTGCGTTTTTCGTGCGTTTTTCGTGCGTTTTTCGTGCGTTTTTCGTGCGCTTTTTATCCGTTTTTCATGCGTTTTTCGTGCGTTTTTCATGCACTTTTTATCCGTTTTTCATGCGTTTTTAGTGCGTTTTTCATACACTTTTTATCCGTTTTTCATGCGTTTTTCGTGCGTTTTTCGTGCGCTTTTTATCCGTTTTTCATGCGTTTTTCGTGCGTTTTTCATGCCCTTTTTATCCGTTTTTCATGCGTTTTTCATGTGTTTTTCATGCCCTTTTTATCCGTTTGTCATGCGTTTTTCATGTGTTTTTCATGCACTTTTTATCCGTTTTTCATGCGTTTTTAGTGCGTTTTTCATACACTTTTTATCCGTTTTTCATGCGTTTTTCGTGCGTTTTTCATGCACTTTTTATCCGTTTTTCGTGCGTTTTTCGTGCGTTTTTCGTGCGTTTTTAGTGCGTTTTTCGTGCGCTTTTTATCCGTTTTTCATGCGTTTTTCATGTGTTTTTCATGCCCTTTTTATCCGTTTTTCATGCGTTTTTCGTGCGTTTTTCGTGCGCTTTTTATCCGTTTTTCATGCGTTTTTCGTGCGTTTTTCGTGCGTTTTTCGTGCGCTTTTTATCCGTTTTTCATGCGTTTTACATGTGTTTTTCATGCCCTTTTTATCCGTTTTTCATGCGTTTTTAGTGCGTTTTTCGTGCGCTTTTTATCCGTTTTTCATGCGTTTTTCGTGCGTTTTTCATGCACTTTTTATCCGTTTTTCATGCGTTTTTCGTGCGTTTTTCGTGCGTTTTTCATGCACTTTTTATCCGTTTTTCATGCGTTTTTCGTGCGTTTTCCATGCACTTTTTATCCGTTTTTCATGCGTTTTTCTTGCGTTTTTCATGCACTTTTTATCCGTTTTTCGTGCGTTTTTCGTGCGTTTTTCGTGCGTTTTTTCGTGCGTTTTTCGTGCGTTTTTCATGCACCTTTTATCCGTTTTTCGTGCGTTTTTCATGCGTTTTTCGTGCGTTTTTAATCCGTTTTTCATGCGTTTTTCGTGCGTTTTTTTTGCGCTTTTTATCCGTTTTTCATGCGTTTTTCATGCACTTTTTATCCGTTTTTCATGCGTTTTTCGTGCGTTTTTCGTGCGTTTTTCGTGCGTTTTTCGTGCGCTTTTTATCAGTTTTTCATGCGTTTTTCGTGCGTTTTTCATGCACTTTTTATCCGTTTTTCATGCGTTTTTCGTGCGTTTTTCATGCAGTTTTTATCTGTTTTTCGTGCGTTTTTCGTGCGTTTTTCGTGCGTTTTTCGTGCGCTTTTTATCCGTTTCTCATGCGTTTTTCGTGCGTTTTTCATGCACTTTTTATCCGTTTTTCGTGCGTTTTTCGTGCGTTTTTCGTGCGTTTTTCATGCACTTTTTATCCGTTTTTCATGCGTTTTTCGTGCGTTTTTCATGCACTTTTTATCCGTTTTTCGTGCGTTTTTCTTGCGTTTTTCATGCACTTTTTATCCGTTTTTCACGCGTTTTTTGTGCGTTTTCCATGCACTTTTTATCCGTTTTTCATGCGTTTTTCGTGCGTTTTTCATGCACTTTTTATCCGTTTTTCACGCGTTTTTTGTGCGTTTTCCATGCACTTTTTATCCGTTTTTCATGCGTTTTTCGTGCGTTTTTCATGCACTTTTTATCCGTTTTTCATGCGTTTTTCGTGCGTTTTTCATGCACTTTTTATCCGTTTTTCATGCATTTTTCATGCGTTTTTAATCCATTTTTCATGCGTTTTTCGTGCGTTTTTTTGCGCCTTTTTATCCGTTTTTCATGCACTTTTTATCCGTTTTTCATGCGTTTTTCATGCACTTTTTATCCGTTTTTCATGCGTTTTTCGTGCGTTTTTCGTGCGTTTTTCGTGCGTTTTTCGTGCGTTTTTCATGCACTTTTTATCCGTTTTTCATGCGTTTTTTATCCGTTTTTCATGCGTTTTTCGTGCGTTTTTCATGCACTTTTTATCCGTTTTTCATGCGTTTTTCGTGCGTTTTTCATGCACTTTTATCCGTTTTTCATGCTTTTTTCGTGCGTTTTCCATGCACTTTTTATCCGTTTTTCGTGCTTTTTTCGTGCGTTTTTCATGCGTTTTTCGTGCGTTATTCGTGCGCTTTTTATCAGTTTTTCATGCGTTTTTCGTGCGTTTTTCATGCACTTTTTATCCGTTTTTCGTGCGTTTTTCGTGCGTTTTTCGTGCGTTTTTCGTGCGCTTTTTATCCGTTTTTCATGCGTTTTTCGTGCGTTTTTCATGCACTTTTTATCCGTTTTTCGTGCGTTTTTCGTGCGTTTTTCGTGCGTTTTTCATGCGCTTTTTATCCGTTTTTCATGCGTTTTTCGTGCGTTTTTCATGCCCTTTTTATCCGTTTTTCATGCGTTTTTAGTGCGTTTTTCATACACTTTTTATCCGTTTTTCATGCGTTTTTCGTGCGTTTTTCGTGCGCTTTTTATCCGTTTTTCATGCGTTTTTCGTGCGTTTTTCATGCCCTTTTTATCCGTTTTTCATGCGTTTTTCATGTGTTTTTCATGCACTTTTTATCCGTTTTTCATGCGTTTTTAGTGCGTTTTTCATGCACTTTTTATCCGTTTTTCATGCGTTTTTCGTGCGTTTTTCGTGCGTTTTTCATGCACTTTTTATCCGTTTTTCATGCGTTTTTCGTGCGTTTTCCATGCACTTTTTATCCGTTTTTCATGCGTTTTTCGTGCGTTTTTCATGCACTTTTTATCCGTTTTTCATGCGTTTTTAGTGCGTTTTTCATACACTTTTTATCCGTTTTTCATGCGTTTTTCGTGCGTTTTTCGTGCGCTTTTTATCCGTTTTTCATGCGTTTTTCGTGCGTTTTCCATGCACTTTTTATCCGTTTTTCATGCGTTTTTCTTGCGTTTTTCATGCACTTTTTATCCGTTTTTCGTGCGTTTTTCGTGCGTTTTTCATGCACCTTTTATCCGTTTTTCGTGCGTTTTTCGTGCGTTTTTAGTGCGTTTTTCGTGCGTTTTCCATGCACTTTTTATCCGTTTTTCATGCGTTTTTCGTGCGTTTTTAATCCGTTTTTCATGCGTTTTTCGTGCGTTTTTTTTGCGCTTTTTATCCGTTTTTCATGCGTTTTTCATGCACTTTTTATCCGTTTTTCATGCGTTTTTCGTGCGTTTTCCGTGCGTTTTTCGTGCGTTTTTCGTGCGCTTTTTATCAGTTTTTCATGCGTTTTTCGTGCGTTTTTCATGCACTTTTTATCCGTTTTTCATGCGTTTTTCGTGCGTTTTTCATGCAGTTTTTATCTGTTTTTCGTGCGTTTTTCGTGCGTTTTTCGTGCGTTTTTCGTGCGTTTTTCGTGTGCTTTTTATCCGTTTTTCATGCGTTTTTCGTACGTTTTTCATGCGTTTTTTATCCGTTTTTCATGCGTTTTTCGTGCGTTTTTCATGCACTTTTTATCCGTTTTTCATGCGTTTTTCGTGCGTTTTTCATGCACTTTTTATCCGTTTTTCATGCGTTTTTCGTGCGTTTTTCGTGCGCTTTTTATCCGTTTTTCGTGCGTTTTTCGTGCGTTTTTCGTGCGTTTTTCGTGCGTTTTTCGTGCGTTTTTCATGCACTTTTTATCCGTTTTTCATGCGTTTTTCGTGCGTTTTTCATGCACTTTTTATCCGTTTTTCGTGCGTTTTTCGTGCGTTTTTCATGCGTTTTTCGTGTGTTTTTCGTGCGTTTTTCGTGCGCTTTTATTCGTTTTTCATGCGTTTTTCGTGCGTTTTTCATGCGTTTTTTATCCGTTTTTCATGCGTTTTTCGTGCGTTTTTCATGCACTTTTTATCCGTTTTTCATGCGTTTTTCGTGCGTTTTTCATGCACTTTTTATCCGTTTTTCACGCGTTTTTTGTGCATTTTCCATGCACTTTTTATCCGTTTTTCATGCGTTTTTCGTGCGTTTTTCATGCACTTTTTATCCGTTTTTCATGCGTTTTTCGTGCGTTTTTCATGCACTTTTTATCCGTTTTTCATGCGTTTTTCATGCGTTTTTAATCCATTTTTCATGCGTTTTTCGTGCGTTTTTTTTGCGCCTTTTTATCCGTTTTTCATGCACTTTTTATCCGTTTTTCATGCGTTTTTCATGCACTTTTTATCCGTTTTTCATGCGTTTTTCGTGCGTTTTTCGTGCGTTTTTCATGCACTTTTTATCCGTTTTTCATGCGTTTTTTATCCGTTTTTCATGCGTTTTTCGTGCGTTTTTCATGCACTTTTTATCCGTTTTTCATGCGTTTTTCTTGCGTTTTTCATGCACTTTTTATCCGTTTTTCGTGCTTTTTTCGTGCGTTTTTCATGCGTTTTTCGTGCGTTTTTCGTGCGCTTTTTATCAGTTTTTCATGCGTTTTTCGTGCGTTTTTCATGCGTTTTTTGGTGCGTTTTTCGTGCGTTTTTCATGCACTTTTTATCCGTTTTTCATGCGTTTTTCGTGCGTTTTTCATGCACTTTTTATCCGTTTTTCATGCGTTTTTCATGCGTTTTTAATCCATTTTTCATGCGTTTTTCGTGCGTTTTTTTTGCGCCTTTTTATCCGTTTTTCATGCACTTTTTATCCGTTTTTCATGCGTTTTTCATGCACTTTTTATCCGTTTTTCATGCGTTTTTCGTGCGTTTTTCGTGCGTTTTTCGTGCGTTTTTCATGCACTTTTTATCCGTTTTTCATGCGTTTTTTATCCGTTTTTCATGCGTTTTTCGTGCGTTTTTCATGCACTTTTTATCCGTTTTTCATGCGTTTTTCTTGCGTTTTTCATGCACTTTTTATCCGTTTTTCGTGCTTTTTTCGTGCGTTTTTCATGCGTTTTTCGTGCGTTTTTCGTGCGCTTTTTATCAGTTTTTCATGCGTTTTTCGTGCGTTTTTCATGCACTTTTTATCCGTTTTTCGTGCGTTTTTCGTGCGTTTTTCATGCGTTTTTCGTGCGTTTTTCGTGCGTTTTTCGTGCGCTTTTTATCAGTTTTTCATGCGTTTTTCGTGCGTTTTTCATGCACTTTTTATCCGTTTTTCGTGCGTTTTTCATGCGTTTTTCGTGCGTTTTTCGTGCGCTTTTTATCCGTTTTTCATGCGTTTTTCGTGCGTTTTTCATGCACTTTTTATCCGTTTTTCGTGCGTTTTTCGTGCGTTTTTCGTGCGTTTTTCGTGCTTTTTTCGTGCGCTTTTTATCCGTTTTTCATGCGTTTTTCGTGCGTTTTTCATGCACTTTTTATCCGTTTTTCATGCGTTTTTAGTGCGTTTTTCATACACTTTTTATCCGTTTTTCATGCGTTTTTCGTGCGTTTTTCGTGCGCTTTTTATCCGTTTTTCATGCGTTTTTCGTGCGTTTTTCATGCCCTTTTTATCCGTTTTTCATGCGTTTTTCATGTGTTTTTCATGCCCTTTTTATCCGTTTGTCATGCGTTTTTCATGTGTTTTTCATGCACTTTTTATCCGTTTTTCATGCGTTTTTAGTGCGTTTTTCATACACTTTTTATCCGTTTTTCATGCGTTTTTCGTGCGTTTTTCATGCACTTTTTATCCGTTTTTCGTGCGTTTTTCGTGCGTTTTTCGTGCGTTTTTCGTGCGTTTTTCGTGCGCTTTTTATCCGTTTTTCATGCGTTTTTCATGTGTTTTTCATGCCCTTTTTATCCGTTTTTCATGCGTTTTTAGTGCGTTTTTCGTGCGCTTTTTATCCGTTTTTCATGCGTTTTTCGTGCGTTTTTCATGCACTTTTTATCCGTTTTTCATGCGTTTTTCGTGCGTTTTTCGTGCGTTTTTCATGCACTTTTTATCCGTTTTTCATGCGTTTTTCGTGCGTTTTCCATGCACTTTTTATCCGTTTTTCATGCGTTTTTCTTGCGTTTTTCATGCACTTTTTATCCGTTTTTCGTGCGTTTTTCGTGCGTTTTTCATGCACTTTTCATCCGTTTTTCGTGCGTTTTTCGTGCGTTTTTAGTGCGTTTTTCGTGCGTTTTTCATGCACTTTTTATCCGTTTTTCGTGCTTTTTTCGTGCGTTTTTCATGCGTTTTTCGTGCGTTTTTCGTGCGCTTTTTATCAGTTTTTCATGCGTTTTTCGTGCGTTTTTCATGCACTTTTTATCCGTTTTTCATGCGTTTTTCTTGCGTTTTTCATGCACTTTTTATCCGTTTTTCGTGCGTTTTTCGTGCGTTTTTCATGCGTTTTTCGTGCGTTTTTCGTGCGTTTTTCGTGCGCTTTTTATCAGTTTTTCATGCGTTTTTCGTGCGTTTTTCATGCACTTTTTATCCGTTTTTCGTGCGTTTTTCATGCGTTTTTCGTGCGTTTTTCGTGCGCTTTTTATCCGTTTTTCATGCGTTTTTCGTGCGTTTTTCATGCACTTTTTATCCGTTTTTCGTGCGTTTTTCGTGCGCTTTTTATCCGTTTTTCATGCGTTTTTCGTGCGTTTTTTCGTGCGTTTTTCGTGCGCTTTTTATCCGTTTTTCATGCGTTTTTCATGTGTTTTTCATGCCCTTTTTATCCGTTTTTCATGCGTTTTTAGTGCGTTTTTCGTGCGCTTTTTATCCGTTTTTCATGCGTTTTTCGTGCGTTTTTCATGCGTTTTTCGTGCGTTTTTCGTGCGTTTTTCGTGCGTTTTTCGTGCGTTTTTCGTGCGTTTTTCGTGCGTTTTTCATGCACTTTTCATCCGTTTTTCGTGCGTTTTTCGTGCGTTTTTCATGCACCTTTTATCCGTTTTTCGTGCGTTTTTCGTGCGTTTTTAGTGCGTTTTTCGTGCGTTTTCCATGCACTTTTTATCCGTTTTTCATGCGTTTTTCGTGCGTTTTTAATCCGTTTTTCATGCGTTTTTCGTGCGTTTTTTTTGCGCTTTTTATCCGTTTTTCATGCGTTTTTCATGCACTTTTTATCCGTTTTTCATGCGTTTTTCGTGCGTTTTTCGTGCGTTTTTCGTGCATTTTTCGTGCGCTTTTTATCAGTTTTTCATGCGTTTTTCGTGCGTTTTTCATGCACTTTTTATCCGTTTTTCATGCGTTTTTCGTGCGTTTTTCATGCAGTTTTTATCTGTTTTTCGTGCGTTTTTCGTGCGTTTTTCGTGCGTTTTTCGTGTGCTTTTTATCCGTTTTTCATGCGTTTTTCGTGCGTTTTTCATGCGTTTTTTATCCGTTTTTCATGCGTTTTTCGTGCGTTTTTCATGCACTTTTTATCCGTTTTTCATGCGTTTTTCGTGCGTTTTTCATGCACTTTTTATCCGTTTTTCATGCGTTTTTCGTGCGTTTTTCGTGCGCTTTTTATCCGTTTCTCATGCGTTTTTCGTGCGTTTTTCATGCACTTTTTATCCGTTTTTCGTGCGTTTTTCGTGCGTTTTTTGTGCGTTTTTCATGCACTTTTTATCCGTTTTTCATGCGTTTTTCGTGCGTTTTTCATGCACTTTTTATCCGTTTTTCGTGCGTTTTTCGTGCGTTTTTCATGCACTTTTTATCCGTTTTTCATGCGTTTTTAGTACGTTTTTCATACACTTTTTATCCGTTTTTCATGCGTTTTTCGTGCGTTTTTCGTGCGCTTTTTATCCGTTTTTCATGCGTTTTTCGTGCGTTTTTCATGCACTTTTTATCCGTTTTTCGTGCGTTTTTCGTGCGTTTTTCGTGCGTTTTTCGTGCGTTTTTCGTGCGCTTTTTATCCGTTTTTCATGCGTTTTTCGTGCGTTTTTCATACACTTTTTATCCGTTTTTCATGCGTTTTTCGTGCGTTTTTCGTGCGCTTTTTATCCGTTTTTCATGCGTTTTTCGTGCGTTTTTAATGCCCTTTTTATCCGTTTTTCATGCGTTTTTCATGTGTTTTTCATGCCCTTTTTATCCGTTTGTCATGCGTTTTTCATGTGTTTTTCATGCACTTTTTATCCGTTTTTCATGCGTTTTTAGTGCGTTTTTCATACACTTTTTATCCGTTTTTCATGCGTTTTTCGTGCGTTTTTCATGCACTTTTTATCCGTTTTTCGTGCGTTTTTCGTGCGTTTTTCGTGCGTTTTTAGTGCGTTTTTCGTGCGCTTTTTATCCGTTTTTCATGCGTTTTTCATGTGTTTTTCATGCCCTTTTTATCCGTTTTTCATGCGTTTTTCGTGCGTTTTTCGTGCGCTTTTTATCCGTTTTTCATGCGTTTTTCGTGCGTTTTTCGTGCGTTTTTCGTGCGCTTTTTATCCGTTTTTCATGCGTTTTACATGTGTTTTTCATGCCCTTTTTATCCGTTTTTCATGCGTTTTTAGTGCGTTTTTCGTGCGCTTTTTATCCGTTTTTCATGCGTTTTTCGTGCGTTTTTCATGCACTTTTTATCCGTTTTTCATGCGTTTTTCGTGCGTTTTTCGTGCGTTTTTCATGCACTTTTTATCCGTTTTTCATGCGTTTTTCGTGCGTTTTCCATGCACTTTTTATCCGTTTTTCATGCGTTTTTCTTGCGTTTTTCATGCACTTTTTATCCGTTTTTCGTGCGTTTTTCGTGCGTTTTTCATGCACTTTTCATCCGTTTTTCGTGCGTTTTTCGTGCGTTTTTAGTGCGTTTTTCGTGCGTTTTTCATGCACTTTTTATCCGTTTTTCGTGCTTTTTTCGTGCGTTTTTCATGCGTTTTTCGTGCGTTTTTCGTGCGCTTTTTATCAGTTTTTCATGCGTTTTTCGTGCGTTTTTCATGCACTTTTTATCCGTTTTTCATGCGTTTTTCTTGCGTTTTTCATGCACTTTTTATCCGTTTTTCGTGCGTTTTTCGTGCGTTTTTCATGCGTTTTTCGTGCGTTTTTCGTGCGTTTTTCGTGCGCTTTTTATCAGTTTTTCATGCGTTTTTCGTGCGTTTTTCATGCACTTTTTATCCGTTTTTCGTGCGTTTTTCATGCGTTTTTCGTGCGTTTTTCGTGCGCTTTTTATCCGTTTTTCATGCGTTTTTCGTGCGTTTTTCATGCACTTTTTATCCGTTTTTCGTGCGTTTTTCGTGCGTTTTTCGTGCGTTTTTCATGTGTTTTTCGTGCGCTTTTTATCCGTTTTTCATGCGTTTTTCGTGCGTTTTTCATGCACTTTTTATCCGTTTTTCATGCGTTTTTAGTGCGTTTTTCATACACTTTTTATCCGTTTTTCATGCGTTTTTCGTGCGTTTTTCATGCACTTTTTATCCGTTTTTCGTGCGTTTTTCGTGCGTTTTTCGTGCGTTTTTCGTGCGTTTTTCGTGCGCTTTTTATCCGTTTTTCATGCGTTTTTCATGTGTTTTTCATGCCCTTTTTATCCGTTTTTCATGCGTTTTTCGTGCGTTTTTCGTGCGCTTTTTATCCGTTTTTCATGCGTTTTTCGTGCGTTTTTCGTGCGTTTTTCGTGCGCTTTTTATCCGTTTTTCATGCGTTTTTCATGTGTTTTTCATGCCCTTTTTATCCGTTTTTCATGCGTTTTTAGTGCGTTTTTCGTGCGCTTTTTATCCGTTTTTCATGCGTTTTTCGTGCGTTTTTCATGCACTTTTTATCCGTTTTTCGTGCGTTTTTCGTGCGTTTTTCGTGCGTTTTTCGTGCGCTTTTTATCCGTTTTTCATGCGTTTTTCGTGCGTTTTTCATGCACTTTTTATCCGTTTTTCATGCGTTTTTCGTGCGTTTTTCGTGCGTTTTTCATGCACTTTTTATCCGTTTTTCATGCGTTTTTCGTGCGTTTTCCATGCACTTTTTATCCGTTTTTCATGCGTTTTTCTTGCGTTTTTCATGCACTTTTTATCCGTTTTTCGTGCGTTTTTCGTGCGTTTTTCATGCACTTTTCATCCGTTTTTCGTGCGTTTTTCGTGCGTTTTTCATGCACCTTTTATCCGTTTTTCGTGCGTTTTTCGTGCGTTTTTAGTGCGTTTTTCGTGCGTTTTCCATGCACTTTTTATCCGTTTTTCATGCGTTTTTCGTGCGTTTTTAATCCGTTTTTCATGCGTTTTTCGTGCGTTTTTTTTGCGCTTTTTATCCGTTTTTCATGCGTTTTTCATGCACTTTTTATCCGTTTTTCATGCGTTTTTCGTGCGTTTTTCGTGCGTTTTTCGTGCATTTTTCGTGCGCTTTTTATCAGTTTTTCATGCGTTTTTCGTGCGTTTTTCATGCACTTTTTATCCGTTTTTCATGCGTTTTTCGTGCGTTTTTCATGCAGTTTTTATCTGTTTTTCGTGCGTTTTTCGTGCGTTTTTCGTGCGTTTTTCGTGTGCTTTTTATCCGTTTTTCATGCGTTTTTCGTGCGTTTTTCATGCGTTTTTTATCCGTTTTTCATGCGTTTTTCGTGCGTTTTTCATGCACTTTTTATCCGTTTTTCATGCGTTTTTCGTGCGTTTTTCATGCACTTTTTATCCGTTTTTCATGCGTTTTTCGTGCGTTTTTCGTGCGCTTTTTATCCGTTTCTCATGCGTTTTTCGTGCGTTTTTCATGCACTTTTTATCCGTTTTTCGTGCGTTTTTCGTGCGTTTTTTGTGCGTTTTTCATGCACTTTTTATCCGTTTTTCATGCGTTTTTCGTGCGTTTTTCATGCACTTTTTATCCGTTTTTCGTGCGTTTTTCGTGCGTTTTTCATGCGTTTTTCGTGTGTTTTTCGTGCGTTTTTCGTGCGCTTTTTATTCGTTTTTCATGCGTTTTTCGTGCGTTTTTCATGCGTTTTTTATCCGTTTTTCATGCGTTTTTCGTGCGTTTTTCATGCACTTTTTATCCGTTTTTCATGCGTTTTTCGTGCGTTTTTCATGCACTTTTTATCCGTTTTTCACGCGTTTTTTGTGCGTTTTCCATGCACTTTTTATCCGTTTTTCATGCGTTTTTCGTGCGTTTTTCATGCACTTTTTATCCGTTTTTCATGCGTTTTTCATGCGTTTTTAATCCATTTTTCATGCGTTTTTCGTGCGTTTTTTTTGCGCCTTTTTATCCGTTTTTCATGCACTATTTATCCGTTTTTCATGCGTTTTTCATGCACTTTTTATCCATTTTTCATGCGTTTTTCGTGCGTTTTTCGTGCGTTTTTCGTGCGTTTTTCATGCACTTTTTATCCGTTTTTCATGCGTTTTTTATCCGTTTTTCATGCGTTTTTCGTGCGTTTTTCATGCACTTTTTATCCGTTTTTCATGCGTTTTTCGTGCGTTTTTCATGCACTTTTTATCCGTTTTTCATGCGTTTTTCTTGCGTTTTTCATGCACTTTTTATCCGTTTTTCGTGCTTTTTTTGTGCGTTTTTCATGCGTTTTTCGTGCGTTTTTCGTGCGTTTTTCGTGCGCTTTTTATCAGTTTTTCATGCGTTTTTCGTGCGTTTTTCATGCACTTTTTATCCGTTTTTCGTGCGTTTTTCGTGCGTTTTTCGTGCGTTTTTCGTGCGTTTTTCGTGCGTTTTTCGTGCGTTTTTCGTGCGCTTTTTATCCGTTTTTCATGCGTTTTTCGTGCGTTTTTCATGCCCTTTTTATCCGTTTTTCATGCGTTTTTTCATGTGTTTTTCATGCACTTTTTATCCGTTTTTCATGCGTTTTTAGTGCGTTTTTCATGCACTTTTTATCCGTTTTTCATGCGTTTTTTATCCGTTTTTCATGCGTTTTTCGTGCGTTTTTCATGCACTTTTTATCCGTTTTTCATGCGTTTTTCTTGCGTTTTTCATGCACTTTTTATCCGTTTTTCGTGCTTTTTTCGTGCGTTTTTCATGCGTTTTTCGTGCGCTTTTTATCAGTTTTTCATGCGTTTTTCGTGCGTTTTTCATGCACTTTTTATCCGTTTTTCATGCGTTTTTAGTGCGTTTTTCATACACTTTTTATCCGTTTTTCATGCGTTTTTCGTGCGTTTTTCGTGCGCTTTTTATCCGTTTTTCATGCGTTTTTCGTGCGTTTTCCATGCACTTTTTATCCGTTTTTCATGCGTTTTTCTTGCGTTTTTCATGCACTTTTTATCCGTTTTTCGTGCGTTTTTCGTGCGTTTTTCATGCACCTTTTATCCGTTTTTCGTGCGTTTTTCGTGCGTTTTTAGTGCGTTTTTCGTGCGTTTTCCATGCACTTTTTATCCGTTTTTCATGCGTTTTTCGTGCGTTTTTAATCCGTTTTTCATGCGTTTTTCGTGCGTTTTTTTTGCGCTTTTTATCCGTTTTTCATGCGTTTTTCATGCACTTTTTATCCGTTTTTCATGCGTTTTTCGTGCGTTTTTCGTGCGTTTTTCGTGCGTTTTTCGTGCGTTTTTCGTGCGCTTTTTATCAGTTTTTCATGCGTTTTTCGTGCGTTTTTCATGCACTTTTTATCCGTTTTTCATGCGTTTTTCGTGCGTTTTTCATGCAGTTTTTATCTGTTTTTCGTGCGTTTTTCGTGCGTTTTTCGTGCATTTTTCGTGTGCTTTTTATCCGTTTTTCATGCGTTTTTCGTGCGTTTTTCATGCGTTTTTTTATCCGTTTTTCATGCGTTTTTCGTGCGTTTTTCATGCACTTTTTATCCGTTTTTCATGCGTTTTTCGTGCGTTTTTCATGCACTTTTTATCCGTTTTTCATGCGTTTTTCGTGCGTTTTTCGTGCGCTTTTTATCCGTTTTCGTGCGTTTTTCGTGCGTTTTTCGTGCGTTTTTCATGCACTTTTTATCCGTTTTTCATGCGTTTTTCGTGCGTTTTTCATGCACTTTTTATCCGTTTTTCGTGCGTTTTTCGTGCGTTTTTCATGCGTTTTTCGTGTGTTTTTCGTGCGTTTTTCGTGCGCTTTTTATTCGTTTTTCATGCGTTTTTCGTGCGTTTTTCATGCGTTTTTTATCCGTTTTTCATGCGTTTTTCGTGCGTTTTTCATGCACTTTTTATCCGTTTTTCATGCGTTTTTCATACACTTTTTATCCGTTTTTCATGCGTTTTTCGTGCGTTTTTCGTGCGCTTTTTATCCGTTTTTCATGCGTTTTTCGTGCGTTTTTCATGCCCTTTTTATCCGTTTTTCATGCGTTTTTCATGTGTTTTTCATGCCCTTTTTATCCGTTTTTCATGCGTTTTTCATGTGTTTTTCATGCACTTTTTATCCGTTTTTCATGCGTTTTTAGTGCGTTTTTCATACACTTTTTATCCGTTTTTCATGCGTTTTTCGTGCGTTTTTCATGCACTTTTTATCCGTTTTTCGTGCGTTTTTCGTGCGTTTTTCGTGCGTTTTTCATGCACTTTTTATCCGTTTTTCATGCGTTTTTTATCCGTTTTTCATGCGTTTTTCGTGCGTTTTTCATGTGCTTTTCATGCGCTTTTTATCCGTTTTTCATGCGCTTTTTATCCGTTTTCCATACGCTTTTTATCCGTTTTTCATGCGTTTTTCGTGCGTTTTTCATGCACTTTTTATCCGTTTTTCATGCGTTTTTCGTGCGTTTTTCGTGCGTTTTTCATGCACTTTTTATCCGTTTTTCATGCGTTTTTCGTGCGTTTTCCATGCACTTTTTATCCGTTTTTCATGCGTTTTTCTTGCGTTTTTCATGCACTTTTTATCCGTTTTTCGTGCGTTTTTCGTGCGTTTTTCATGCACTTTTCATCCGTTTTTCGTGCGTTTTTCGTGCGTTTTTAGTGCGTTTTTCGTGCGTTTTTCATGCACTTTTTATCCGTTTTTCGTGCTTTTTTCGTGCGTTTTTCATGCGTTTTTCGTGCGTTTTTCGTGCGCTTTTTATCAGTTTTTCATGCGTTTTTCGTGCGTTTTTCATGCACTTTTTATCCGTTTTTCATGCGTTTTTCTTGCGTTTTTCATGCACTTTTTATCCGTTTTTCGTGCGTTTTTCGTGCGTTTTTCGTGCGTTTTTCGTGCGTTTTTCGTGCGCTTTTTATCAGTTTTTCATGCGTTTTTCGTGCGTTTTTCATGCACTTTTTATCCGTTTTTCGTGCGTTTTTCATGCGTTTTTCGTGCGTTTTTCGTGCGCTTTTTATCCGTTTTTCATGCGTTTTTCGTGCGTTTTTCATGCACTTTTTATCCGTTTTTCGTGCGTTTTTCGTGCGTTTTTCGTGCGTTTTTCGTGCGTTTTTCGTGCGCTTTTTATCCGTTTTTCATGCGTTTTTCGTGCGTTTTTCATGCACTTTTTATCCGTTTTTCATGCGTTTTTAGTGCGTTTTTCATACACTTTTTATCCGTTTTTCATGCGTTTTTCGTGCGTTTTTCGTGCGCTTTTTATCCGTTTTTCATGCGTTTTTCGTGCGTTTTTCATGCCCTTTTTATCCGTTTTTCATGCGTTTTTCATGTGTTTTTCATGCCCTTTTTATCCGTTTGTCATGCGTTTTTCATGTGTTTTTCATGCACTTTTTATCCATTTTTCATGCGTTTTTAGTGCGTTTTTCATACACTTTTTATCCGTTTTTCATGCGTTTTTCGTGCGTTTTTCATGCACTTTTTATCCGTTTTTCGTGCGTTTTTCGTGCGTTTTTCGTGCGTTTTTCGTGCGTTTTTCGTGCGTTTTTCGTGCGTTTTTCGTGCGCTTTTTATCCGTTTTTCATGCGTTGTTCATGTGTTTTTCATGCCCTTTTTATCCGTTTTTCATGCGTTTTTCGTGCGTTTTTCGTGCACTTTTTATCCGTTTTTCATGCGTTTTTCGTGCGTTTTTCGTGCATTTTTCGTGCGCTTTTTATCCGTTTTTCATGCGTTTTTCATGTGTTTTTCATGCCCTTTTTATCCGTTTTTCATGCGTTTTTAGTGCGTTTTTCGTGCGCTTTTTATCCGTTTTTCATGCGTTTTTCGTGCGTTTTTCATGCACTTTTTATCCGTTTTTCGTGCGTTTTTCGTGCGTTTTTCGTGCGTTTTTCGTGCGTTTTTCGTGCGTTTTTCGTGCGCTTTTTATCCGTTTTTCATGCGTTTTTCGTGCGTTTTTCATGCACTTTTTATCCGTTTTTCATGCGTTTTTCGTGCGTTTTTCGTGCGTTTTTCATGCACTTTTTATCCGTTTTTCATGCGTTTTTCGTGCGTTTTCCATGCACTTTTTATCCGTTTTTCATGCGTTTTTCTTGCGTTTTTCATGCACTTTTTATCCGTTTTTCGTGCGTTTTTCGTGCGTTTTTCATGCACTTTTCATCCGTTTTTCGTGCGTTTTTCGTGCGTTTTTCGTGCGCTTTTTATCCGTTTTTCATGCGTTTTTCGTGCGTTTTTCATGCACTTTTTATCCGTTTTTCATGCGTTTTTCGTGCGTTTTTCGTGCGTTTTTCGTGCGCTTTTTATCCGTTTTTCATGCGTTTTTCGTGCGTTTTTCATGCACTTTTTATCCGTTTTTCATGCGTTTTTCGTGCGTTTTTCGTGCGTTTTTCATGCACTTTTTATCCGTTTTTCATGCGTTTTTCGTGCGTTTTCCATGCACTTTTTATCCGTTTTTCATGCGTTTTTCTTGCGTTTTTCATGCACTTTTTATCCGTTTTTCGTGCGTTTTTCGTGCGTTTTTCATGCACTTTTCATCCGTTTTTCGTGCGTTTTTCGTGCGTTTTTCATGCACCTTTTATCCGTTTTTCGTGCGTTTTTCGTGCGTTTTTAGTGCGTTTTTCGTGCGTTTTCCATGCACTTTTTATCCGTTTTTCATGCGTTTTTCGTGCGTTTTTAATCCGTTTTTCATGCGTTTTTCGTGCGTTTTTTTTGCGCTTTTTATCCGTTTTTCATGCGTTTTTCATGCACTTTTTATCCGTTTTTCATGCGTTTTTCGTGCGTTTTTCGTGCGTTTTTCGTGCATTTTTCGTGCGCTTTTTATCAGTTTTTCATGCGTTTTTCGTGCGTTTTTCATGCACTTTTTATCCGTTTTTCATGCGTTTTTCGTGCGTTTTTCATGCAGTTTTTATCTGTTTTTCGTGCGTTTTTCGTGCGTTTTTCGTGCGTTTTTCGTGTGCTTTTTATCCGTTTTTCATGCGTTTTTTCGTGCGTTTTTCATGCGTTTTTTATCCGTTTTTCATGCGTTTTTCGTGCGTTTTTCATGCACTTTTTATCCGTTTTTCATGCGTTTTTCGTGCGTTTTTCATGCACTTTTTATCCGTTTTTCATGCGTTTTTCGTGCGTTTTTCGTGCGCTTTTTATCCGTTTCTCATGCGTTTTTCGTGCGTTTTTCATGCACTTTTTATCCGTTTTTCGTGCGTTTTTCGTGCGTTTTTTGTGCGTTTTTCATGCACTTTTTATCCGTTTTTCATGCGTTTTTCGTGCGTTTTTCATGCACTTTTTATCCGTTTTTCGTGCGTTTTTCGTGCGTTTTTCATGCGTTTTTCGTGTGTTTTTCGTGCGTTTTTCGTGCGCTTTTTATTCGTTTTTCATGCGTTTTTCGTGCGTTTTTCATGCGTTTTTTATCCGTTTTTCATGCGTTTTTCGTGCGTTTTTCATGCACTTTTTATCCGTTTTTCATGCGTTTTTCGTGCGTTTTTCATGCACTTTTTATCCGTTTTTCACGCGTTTTTTGTGCGTTTTCCATGCACTTTTTATCCGTTTTTCATGCGTTTTTCGTGCGTTTTTCATGCACTTTTTATCCGTTTTTCATGCGTTTTTCATGCGTTTTTAATCCATTTTTCATGCGTTTTTCGTGCGTTTTTTTTGCGCCTTTTTATCCGTTTTTCATGCACTTTTTATCCGTTTTTCATGCGTTTTTCATGCACTTTTTATCCATTTTTCATGCGTTTTTCGTGCGTTTTTCGTGCGTTTTTCGTGCGTTTTTCATGCACTTTTTATCCGTTTTTCATGCGTTTTTTATCCGTTTTTCATGCGTTTTTCGTGCGTTTTTCATGCACTTTTTATCCGTTTTTCATGCGTTTTTCGTGCGTTTTTCATGCACTTTTTATCCGTTTTTCATGCGTTTTTCTTGCGTTTTTCATGCACTTTTTATCCGTTTTTCGTGCTTTTTTTGTGCGTTTTTCATGCGTTTTTCGTGCGTTTTTCGTGCGCTTTTTATCAGTTTTTCATGCGTTTTTCGTGCGTTTTTCATGCACTTTTTATCCGTTTTTCGTGCGTTTTTCGTGCGTTTTTCGTGCGTTTTTCGTGCGTTTTTCGTGCGCTTTTTATCCGTTTTTCATGCGTTTTTCGTGCGTTTTTCATGCCCTTTTTATCCGTTTTTCATGCGTTTTTCATGTGTTTTTCATGCACTTTTTATCCGTTTTTCATGCGTTTTTAGTGCGTTTTTCATGCACTTTTTATCCGTTTTTCATGCGTTTTTTATCCGTTTTTCATGCGTTTTTCGTGCGTTTTTCATGCACTTTTTATCCGTTTTTCATGCGTTTTTCTTGCGTTTTTCATGCACTTTTTATCCGTTTTTCGTGCTTTTTTCGTGCGTTTTTCATGCGTTTTTCGTGCGTTTTTCGTGCGCTTTTTATCAGTTTTTCATGCGTTTTTCGTGCGTTTTTCATGCACTTTTTATCCGTTTTTCATGCGTTTTTCTTGCGTTTTTCATGCACTTTTTATCCGTTTTTCGTGCGTTTTTCGTGCGTTTTTCATGCGTTTTTCGTGCGTTTTTCGTGCGTTTTTCGTGCGCTTTTTATCAGTTTTTCATGCGTTTTTCGTGCGTTTTTCATGCACTTTTTATCCGTTTTTCGTGCGTTTTTCATGCGTTTTTCGTGCGTTTTTCGTGCGCTTTTTATCCGTTTTTCATGCGTTTTTCGTGCGTTTTTCATGCACTTTTTATCCGTTTTTCGTGCGTTTTTCGTGCGTTTTTCGTGCGTTTTTCGTGCGTTTTTCGTGCGCTTTTTATCCGTTTTCATGCGTTTTTCGTGCGTTTTTCATGCACTTTTTATCCGTTTTTCATGCGTTTTTAGTGCGTTTTTCATACACTTTTTATCCGTTTTTCATGCGTTTTTCGTGCGTTTTTCGTGCGCTTTTTATCCGTTTTTCATGCGTTTTTCGTGCGTTTTTCATGCCCTTTTTATCCGTTTTTCATGCGTTTTTCATGTGTTTTTCATGCCCTTTTTATCCGTTTTTCATGCGTTTTTCATGTGTTTTTCATGCACTTTTTATCCGTTTTTCATGCGTTTTTAGTGCGTTTTTCATACACTTTTTATCCGTTTTTCATGCGTTTTTCGTGCGTTTTTCATGCACTTTTTATCCGTTTTTCGTGCGTTTTTCGTGCGTTTTTCATGCACTTTTTATCCGTTTTTCATGCGTTTTTTATCCGTTTTTCATGCGTTTTTCGTGCGTTTTTCATGTGCTTTTCATGCGCTTTTTATCCGTTTTTCATGCGCTTTTTATCCGTTTTTCATACGCTTTTTATCCGTTTTTCATGCGTTTTTCGTGCGTTTTTCATGCACTTTTTATCCGTTTTTCATGCGTTTTTCATGCGTTTTTTATCCGTTTTTCCTGCGTTTTTCCTGCATTTTTCATGCACTTTTTATCCGTTTTTCGTGCGTTTCATGCGTTTTTAGTGCGTTTTTCATGCGTTTTTCGTGCGCTTTTTATCCGTTTTTCATGCGTTTTTTCGTGCATTTTTCGTGCGTTTTTTATTCGTTGTTCATGCGTTTTTCGTGCGTTTTTCATGCACTTTTTATCCGTTTTTCATGCGTTTTTCATGCACTTTTTATCCGTTTTTCATGCGTTTTTCGTGAGTTTTTCATGCACTTTTTATCCGTTTTTCATGCGTTTTTCGTGCGTTTTTCATGCACTTTTTATCCGTTTTTCATGCGTTTTTCGTGCGTTTTTCGTGCGTTTTTCGTGCGTTTTTTATCCGTTTTTCATGCGTTTTTCATGCACTTTTTTTCAGTTTTTCATGCGTTTTTCATGCGTTTTTCGTGCGTTTTTCATGCACTTTTTATCCGTTTTTCATGCGTTTTTCGTGCGTTTTTCATGCACTTTTTATCCGTTTTTCATGCGTTTTTCGTGCGTTTTTCATGCACTTTTTATCAGTTTTTCGTGCATTTTTCGTGCGTTTTTCGTGCGTTTTTCGTGCGCTTTTTATCCGTTTTTCATGCGTTTTTCGTGCGTTTTTCATGCACTTTTTATCCGTTTTTCATGCGTTTTTCGTGCGTTTTTCATGCACTTTTTATCCGTTTTTCGTGCGTTTTTCGTTCGATTTTCATGCACTTTTTATCCGTTTTTCATGCGTTTTTCGTGCGTTTTTCATGCACTTTTTATCCGTTTTTCATGCGTTTTTCGTGCGTTTTTCATGCACTTTTTATCCGTTTTTCGTGCGGTTTTCGTGCGTTTTTCATGCGTTATTCGTGCGTTTTTCGTGCGCTTTTTATCCGTTTTTCGTGCGTTTTTCATGCGTTTTTCATGCGCTTTTTATCCGTTTTTCGTGCGTTTTTCATGCGTTTTTCATGCGTTTTTCATGCGTTTTTCATGCGCTTTTCATGCGCTATTTATCCGTTTTTCGTGCGTTTTTCGTGCGTTTTTCATGCGTTTTTCATGCGCTTTTTATCCGTTTTTCGTGCGTTTTTCATGCACTTTTTATCCGTTTTTCATGCGTTTTTCATGCGTTTTTCATGCGTTTTTCGTGCGTTTTTCATGTGTTTTTCATGCGCTTTTTATCCGTTTTTCATGCGTTTTTCATGCGCTTTTTATCCGTTTTTCATGCGTTTTTCATGCGTTTTTCGTGCGTTTTTCATGCGTTTTTCGTGCGCTTTTTATCCGTTTTTCATGCGTTTTTCGTGCGTTTTTCATGCGCTTTATATCCGTTTTTCATGCGTTTTTCATGCGTTTTTTATGCGTTTTTCATGCGTTTTTCGTGCGTTTTTCATGTGCTTTTCATGCGCTTTTTATCCGTTTTTCATGCGCTTTTTATCCGTTTTTCATGAGCTTTTTATCCGTTTTTCATGCGTTTTCCATGCGTTTTTCGTGCGTTTTTCATGTGCTTTTCATGCGCTTTTTATCCGTTTTTCATGCGCTTTTTATACGCTTTTTATCCGTTTTTCATGCGTTTGTGCGTTTTTCGTGCGTTTTTCGTGCGTTTTTCGTGCGTTTTTCATGCGCTTTTTATCAGTTTTTCATGCGTTTTTCATGCGTTTTTCGTGCGTTTTTCGTGCGTTTTTCGTGTGTTTTTCATGCGCTTTTTATCCGTTTTTCGTGCGTATTTAGTGCGTTTTTCGTGCGTTTTTCGTGCGTTTTTCATGCGCTTTTTATCCGTTTTTCATGCGTTTTTCATGCGTTTTTCATGCGCTTTTTATCCGTTTTTCGTGCGTTTTTTATCTGTTTTTCATGCGTTTTTCATGCGCTTTTTATCCGTTTTTCATGCGTTTTTCGTGCGTTTTTCGTGCGTTTTTCATGCACTTTTTATCCGTTTTTCATGCGTTTTTCGTGCGTTTTTCATGCACTTTTTATCCGTTTTTCATGCGTTTTTCGTGCGTTTTTCATGCACTTTTTATCAGTTTTTCGTGCATTTTTCGTGCGTTTTTCGTGCGTTTTTCGTGCGCTTTTTATCCGTTTTTCATGCGTTTTTCGTGCGTTTTTCATGCACTTTTTATCCGTTTTTCATGCGTTTTTCGTGCGTTTTTCATGCACTTTTTATCCGTTTTTCGTGCGTTTTTCGTTCGATTTTCATGCACTTTATATCCGTTTTTCATGCGTTTTTCGTGCGTTTTTCATGCGTTTTTTATCCGTTTTTCATGCGTTTTTCGTGCGTTTTTCATGCACTTTTTATCCGTTTTTCATGCGTTTTTCGTGCGTTTTTCATGCACTTTTTATCCGTTTTTCGTGCGTTTTTCATGCGTTTTTCGTGCGTTTTTTATCCGTTTTTCGTGCGTTTTTTATCCGTTTTTCATGCGTTTTTCGTGCGTTTTTCATGCGTTTTTTATCCGTTTTTCGTGTGTTTTTCATGCACTTTTTATCCGTTTTTCATGCGTTTTTCATGCACTTTTTATCCGTTTTTCATGCGTTTTTCGTGCGTTTTTCATGCACTTTTTATCCGTTTTTCATGCGTTTTTCATGCGTTTTTCGTGCGTTTTTCATGCACTTTTTATCCGTTTTTCATGCGTTTTTTATCCGTTTTTCATGCGTTTTTCGTGCGTTTTTCATGTGCTTTTCATGCGCTTTTTATCCGTTTTTCATGCGCTTTTTATCCGTTTTTCATACGCTTTTTATCCGTTTTTCATGCGGTTTTTTGGGCGTTTTTAGTGCGTTTTTCGTGCGTTTTTCGTGCGTTTTTCATGCGCTTTTTATCAGTTTTTCATGCGTTTTTCATGCGTTTTTCATGTGTTTTTCGTGCGTTTTTCGTGCGTTTTTCATGTGCTTTTCATGCGCTTTTTATCCGTTTTTCATGCGCTTTTTATCCGTTTTTCATACGCTTTTTATCCGTTTTTCATGCGCTTTTTATCCGTTTTTCATGCGTTTTTCGTGCGTTTTTCATGCGCTTTTTATCCGTTTTTCATGCGTTTTTCATGCGTTTTTCGTGCGTTTTTTATCTGATTTTCATGCGTTTTTCATGCGCTTTTTATCCATTTTTCATGCGTTTTTCGTGCGTTTTTCATGCACTTTTTATCCGTTTTTCGTGCGTTTTTCGTGCGTTTTTCATGCGTTTTTCGTGCGTTTTTCGTGCGCTTTTTATCCGTTTTTCGTGCGTTTTTCATGCGTTTTTCATGCGCTTTTTATCCGTTTTTCGTGCGTTTTTCATGCGTTTTTCATGCGTTTTTCATGCGTTTTTCATGCGCTTTTCATGCGCTTTTTATCCGTTTTTCGTGCGTTTTTCGTGCGTTTTTCATGCGTTTTTCATGCGCTTTTTATCCGTTTTTCGTGCGTTTTTCATGCACTTTTTATCCGTTTTTCATGCGTTTTTCATGCGTTTTTCATGCGTTTTTCGTGCGTTTTTCATGTGTTTTTCATGCGCTTTTTATCCGTTTTTCATGCGTTTTTCATGCGCTTTTTATCCGTTTTTCATGCGTTTTTCATGCGTTTTTCGTGCGTTTTTCATGCGTTTTTCGTGCGCTTTTTATCCGTTTTTCATGCGTTTTTCGTGCGTTTTTCATGCGCTTTATATCCGTTTTTCATGCGTTTTTCATGCGTTTTTTATGCGTTTTTCATGCATTTTTCGTGCGTTTTTCATGTGCTTTTCATGCGCTTTTTATCCGTTTTTCATGCGCTTTTTATCCGTTTTTCATGAGCTTTTTATCCGTTTTTCATGCGTTTTCCATGCGTTTTTCGTGCGTTTTTCATGTGCTTTTCATGCGCTTTTTATCCGTTTTTCATGCGCTTTTTATACGCTTTTTATCCGTTTTTCATGCGTTTGTGCGTTTTTCGTGCGTTTTTCGTGCGTTTTTCGTGCGTTTTTCATGCGCTTTTTATCAGTTTTTCATGCGTTTTTCATGCGTTTTTCGTGCGTTTTTCGTGCGTTTTTCGTGTGTTTTTCATGCGCTTTTTATCCGTTTTTCGTGCGTATTTAGTGCGTTTTTCGTGCGTTTTTCGTGCGTTTTTCATGCGCTTTTTATCCGTTTTTCATGCGTTTTTCATGCGTTTTTCATGCGCTTTTTATCCGTTTTTCGTGCGTTTTTTATCTGTTTTTCATGCGTTTTTCATGCGCTTTTTATCCGTTTTTCATGCGTTTTTCGTGCGTTTTTCGTGCGTTTTTTATCTTATTTTCATGCGTTTTTCATGCGCTTTTTATCCATTTTTCATGCGTTTTTCATGCACTTTTCATGCGCTTTTTATCCGTTTTTCGTGCGTTTTTCATGCGTTTTTTATCAGTTTTTCATGCGTTTTTCATGCACTTTTTATCAGTTTTTCATGCGCTTTTCATGCGCTTTTTATCCGTTTTTCATGCGCTTTTTATCCGTTTTTCATGCGTTTTTCATGCGTTTTTCGTGCGTTTTTCATGCGCTTTTCATGCGCTTTTTATCCGTTTTTCATGCGCTTTTTATCCGTTTTTCATGCGTTTTTTTGTGCGTTTTTCATGCGCTTTTTATCCGTTTTTCATGCGTTTTTCATGCGTTTTTCGTGCGTTTTTCATGCGCTTTTTATCCGTTTTTCGTGCGTTTTTCATGTGCGTTTTTCATGCGCTTTTTATCCGTTTTTCGTGCGTATTTCGTGCGTTTTTCGTGCGTTTTTCATGCGCTTTTTATCCGTTTTTCATGCGTTTTTCATGCGCTTTTTATCCGTTTTTCGTGCGCTTTTTATCTGTTTTTCATGCGTTTTTCATGCGCTTTTTATCCGTTTTTCGTGCGTTTTTCGTGTGCTTTTTATCCGTTTTTCGTGCGTTTTTCGTGCGCTTTTTATCCGTTTTTCATGCATTTTTCATGCATTTTTCATGCGTTTTTCATGCATTTTTCGTGCGTTTTTCATGTGCTTTTCATGCGCTTTTTATCCGTTTTTCATGCGCTTTTTATCCGTTTTTCATACGCTTTTTATCCGTTTTTCGTGCGTTTTTCATGCGCTTTTTATCAGTTTTTCGTGCGTTTTTCGTGCGCTTTTCGTGCGCTTTTTATCTGTTTTTCATGCGTTTTTCGTGCGTTTTTCATGCGCTTTTTATCCGTTTTTCATGCGTTTTTCATGCGCTTTTTATCCGTTTTTCATGCGTTTTTTATCCGTTTTTCATGCGTTTTTCGTGCGTAATAAAAACTTAAACGCACCACAGGTTCCCAGACAATCTCCCACACTAGTACTAGCGAGGACTTAGGGCAGATTCAGACGAACGTTGCGTTTTTGCGCGCGCAAACAACGCAGCGTTTTGCGAGCGCAAAAACCATTTGACAGCTGCGTGTGTCATGCGTGTCTGATGCGCGGCTGCGTGATTTTCGCGCAGCCGGCATCATAGAGATGAGGCTTGTCAACGCCCGTCACTGTCTAAGGTGCTGAAAGAGCTAAATCTTTCAGCACCCTCGACAGTGAATGCCGAACACAACAGCGAAAAACCTGAAAAAAAAAAGATAAAGTTCCTACTTACCGAGAACTTCCCGGCCGTTGCCTTGGTGACGCGTCCTTGGTGACGCGTCCTTGGTGACGCGCCTCTCTTGACATCGGGCCCCACCTCCCTGGATGACGCAGCAGTCCAAGTGACCGCTGCAGCCTGTGATTGGCTGCAGCCTGTGCTTGGCCTGTGATTGGCTGGAGCTGTCACTTGAACTGAAGTGTCATCCCGGGAGGTCGGACTGCAGGAAGGAGACAGTAGTAATCGGTAAGTTAGAACTTCGTTTTTTTTTTACAGGTTAATGTATTTTGGGATCGCAAGTCACTGTCCATGGTGCTGAAACAGTTTAACTCTTTCAGCACCATGGACAGTGACTATCTCCTGACGTCGCGTACCGATAATTTTTTTGCCGGGATCGGCCAAAACGAGTTTGGCCGAACCCGGTGAAGTTCGGTACGCTTGTCCGGCTTCGCTCATCGCAAAGACACTCCGTTTGGATGTTCGGAAACAGAAAAGCACGTGGTGCTTTTCGGTTTTCATTCATCCTTTTCACTGCTGTTGCGCGAATCACGCTCGTCCCACGGAAGTGCTTCCGTGTGGTGCGCGTGATTTTCACGCACCCATTGACTTCAATGGGTGCGTGATGCGCGAAATACGCAGAGTTATTGAACCTGTCGCGCTTTTTGCGCAGCAGACAAACGCTGCGCAAAAAGCACGGACTGTCTGTACTGCCCCATAGACTTGTATTGGTCCATGCGTGCCGCGTGAAAACCACGCGGCCCGCACGGACCGAATACACGCTCGTGTGAATCCCCCCTTAAGCTGTGTAACTTCTGCGACCTGACGAGAGCAGGCACATTCAGCTTAGAATGGCCATTGACATTAAATGCTTTAATACATAGTCCTTTTTAATCGATTGAAACAAAATCTAATCGACATAATAAAAACATAACCGCACCACGGATTTCCAGAAGGTCTCCCACACTAGTACCAGCGAGGCCTTAAGCTGTGTAACTTCTGCGAACTGGCGAGAGCAGGTACATTCAGCTTAGAATGGCCATAGACTTTAAAAGATTTAATCCATAGTCCTTTTTAACCGATTGTGAAACAAAATCTAAACAACATAATAAAAAATCAACCGCACCACGGATTCCCAGACAGTCTCCCACACTGCTACTAGCGAAGCCTTAAGCTGCTTAACTTCTGCAATCTGAAGAGAGCAGGCACAGTCAGCTTCTAATGGCAATTGACATTGAATGCTTTAATTTATAGTCCTTTTTAATCGATTGTGAAACAAAATCTCAACGACATAATAAAAACATAAGCGCACCACGGATTCCCAGACAGTCTCCCACACTAGTACTAGCGAGGCCTTAAAGGAACAGTGTCATCGCAAATAATTTTTTTATATGTTAAAGATGTTAGTGCTGTAATAAAAACGTTTATATTCATTTGTGTGTTTGTGTTTTACTGTTTCTTATTTTTACACTTTTTCTTCCCTATGGGGGCTGCCATTTTTTGTTCCATTTCTGTGTGTGTCGATTAACGACACACACAGACATGGAGTACGGCAGCCACAGTCCCATAGGGACTGTGAACGGCTCCCGTCCCATTCACGTCCGTGTACGGCGTCTGTGTGGGAACTGCGCATGCGCCGCTCCCACACAGTCCTATTCGAAATTGGCGCCGTCCGGCGCCATTTTCCTGTGGACCGGAAGTCGCGGCCGGACTGTAATATTACTACTTCCGGTCGCGGCTTCCGGACTTGTGCACATGGAACAGCGGCAGCAAAGGGAGCGGACGGGTCGGAGGGAGCCGCGGCGGCAGGAGCAGGTAAGAGATTTCAATGTATGTTAGTGTTTGTGTGTGTTTACTACTGTATGTAAACCTACTACACTGTGGGTTACCTCAAAAAATGGCGACACACAGTGTAGGAGGTTAAACCTTTCAAACCCCTCGTTTATCCCGGCACTAGCCAGGATAAAGGAGGGGGGGTTGCTGAGAGCTCACTAGAGCGAGGGCTTTTAACCCAATGTTGCAATGCTGCAATTTTGGGAACTAGCTCCATCTAGTGACCAAAAATGGGTAGTATTATAAATTAGAAAAAATTTATAATATTTCCTGACTCGCGAAAAAAATAAAAAAAATTTGTACAATGTTTAATCACCTACACACTAAATGTTTAATTTTTAAAAAAAAAACATGTTTTTAGGGCAACACCATGCCTTTAAGCTGTGTAACTTCTGCGAACTGACGAGAGCAGGTACATTCAGCTTAGAATGGCCAAAGAAATTAAAAGCTTTAATCCATAGTCCTTTTTAACCGATTGTGAAACAAAATCTAAACGACATAATAAAAAGTCAACCGCACCACGGATTCCCAGACAGTCTCCCACACTGGTACTAGCGAGGGCTTAAGCGGTGTAACTTCTGCGATCTGACGAGAGCAGGCACATTCAGCTTAGAATGGCCATTGACATTAACTGCTCAAATCCATAGTCCTTTTTAATCGATTGTGAAACAAAATCTAAACAACATAATAAAATGGCAACCGCTCCACGGTTTTCCAGAAAGTCTCCCACACTGGTACTAGCGAGGCCTTAAGCTGTGTAACTTCTGCGATCAGACGAGAGCAGACACATTCAGCTTAGAATGGCCATTGACTTTAAATGCTTTAATCCATAGTCCTTTTTAACCGATTGTGAAACAAAATCTAAACGACATAATAAAAACATTTCCGCACCACACATTCCCAGACAGACTCCCACACTAGTGCTAGCGAGGCCTTACACTGTGTAACTTCTGCAAACTGACGAGAGCAGGTAAATTCAGCTTAGAATGGCCATAGACATTAAAAGTCTTAATCCATAGTCCTTTTTAATTGATTGTGAAACAAAATCTAAACGACATAATAAAAAGGCAACCGCACCACGGATTTCCAGACAGTCTCCCACACTGTTACTTGCAAGGCCTTAAGCTGCGTAACTGCTGCGATCTGACAAGAGCAGGCACATTCAGCTTAGAATGGCCATTGACGTTAAATGCTTTAATCCATAGTCCTTTTTAACCGATTGTGAAACAAAATCTAAACGACATAACAAAAAAGCACCCGCACCACGGATTCCCAGAAAGTCTCCCACACTGGTACTAGCGAGGCCTTAAGCTGTGTAACTTCTGCGATCTGACGAGAGCAGGCACATTCAGCTTAGAATGGCCATTGACATTAAATGCTTTAATCCATAGTCCTTTTAAACCGATTGTGAAACAAAATCTAAACGACATAATAAAAAAGCAACCACACCACGGATTCCTTGACAGTCTCCCACACTGAGACTAGCGAAGCCTTAAGCTGTGTAATTTCTGCGATCTGACGAGAGCAGGCACATTAATCTTAGAATGGCCATTGACATGAAATGCTTTAATCCATAGTCCTTTTTAATCGATTATGAAACAAAATCTAAACGACATAATAAAAAGGCAACCGCACCACGGATTTCCCGACAGTCTCCCACACTGGTACTTGTGAGGCTTTAAGCTGTGTAACTTCTGCAATTTGACGAAAGCAGGTACATACATCTTAGAATGGCCATTGACATTAAATGGTTTAATGCATAGTCCTTTTTAACCGATTGTGAAACAAAATCTAAACAACATAATAAAAAATCAACCGCACCACGGATTCCCAAACAGTCTCCCACACTGGTACTAGCGAGGCCTTAAAGAGGCTCTGTCACCAGATTTTGCAACCCCTATCTGCTATTTCAGCAGATAGGTGCTGCAATGTAGATTACAGTAACGTTTTTATTTTTAAAAAACGAGCATTTTTGGCCAAGTTATGACCATTTTCGTATTTATGCAAATGAGGCTTGCAAAAGTACAACTGGGCGTGTTGAAAAGTAAAAGTACAACTGGGCGTGTATTATGTGCGTACATCGGGGCGTGTTTACTACTTTTACTAGCTGGGCGTTGTGTATAGAAGTATCATCCACTTCTCTTCACAACGCCCAGCTTCTGGCAGTGCAGACACAGCGTGTTCTCGAGAGATCACGCTGTGACGTCACTCACAGGTCCTGCATCGTGTCAGACGAGCGAGGACACATCGGCACCAGAGGCTACAGATGATTCTGCAGCAGCATCGGCGTTTGCAGGTAACTCGATGTAGCTACTTACCTGCAAATGCTGATGCTGCTGCAGAATCAACTGTAGCCTCTGGTGCCGACACGATGCAGGACCTGTGAGTGACGTCACAGATCTGCACTGCCAGAAGCTGGGCGTTGTGAAGAGAAGTGGATGATACTTCTCATCAGAGCGCCCAGCTAGTAAAAGTAGTAAATACGCCCCGATGTACGCACATAATACACGCCCAGTTGTACTTTTACTTTTCAACACGCCCAGTTGTACTTTTGCAAGCCTCATTTGCATAAATACGAAAATGGTCATAACTTGGCCAAAAATGCTCGTTTTTTTAAAAATAAAAACGTTACTGTAATCTACATTGCAGCGCCTATCTGCTGAAATAGCAGATAGGGGTTGCAAAATCTGGTGACAGAGCCTCTTTAAGCTGTGTAACGTCTGTGATCTGATGAGAGCAGGCACACTCAGCTTAGAATGCCCATTGACATTAAATGCTTTAACCCATAGTCCTTTTTAACCGATTGTGAAACAAAATCTAAACGACATAATAAAAAACTTTCCGCACCACAGATTCCCAGACAGTCTCCCACACTAGTGCTAGCGAGGCCTTAAGCTGTGTAACTTCTGCGATCTGACGAGAGTAAGAACATTCAGCTTAGAATGGCCATTGGCGTTAAATGCTTTAATCCATAGTCCTTTTTAATCGATTGTGAAACAAAAGCTAAACGACATAATAAAATGTCAACCGCACCACGTATTCCCAGACAGTCTCCCACACTGATACTAGCGAGGCCTTAAGCTGTGTTACTTCTGCGAACTGATGAGAGCAGGCACATTCAGCTTAGAATGGCCATTGACATTAAATATTTTAATCCATAGTCCTTTTTAATAGATTGTGAAACAAAATCTAAACGACATAATAAAAAGTCAATTGCACCATGGGTTCCCAGCCAGTCTCCCACACTAGTACTAGCGAGGCCTTAAGCTGTGTAACTTCTGCGACCTGACGAGAGCAGGCACAACCAGCTTAGAATGGCCATTGACATTAAATGCTTTAATCCATAGTCATTTTTAATCGATTGTGAAACAAAATCTAAATGACATAATAAAAAGTCAACCGCACCACGGATTCCTAGACAGTCTCCCACACTGGTACTAGCGAGGCCTTAAGCTGTGTAACTACTGCAACCTGACGAGAGCAGGCACATTCAGTTTAGAATGGCCGTTGACATTAAATGCTTCAATCCATCGTCCTTTTTAATCGATTGTGAAACAAAATCAAAACGACATAATAAGAAGTCAACCGCACCACGGATTCCTAGACAGTCTCTCACACTGGTACTAGCGAGGTCTTAAGCTGTGTAACTTCTGCGATCTGACGAGAGCAGGCACATTCAGCATAGAATGGCCATTGACATTAAATGCTTTAATCCATAGTCATATTTTATCGATTGTGAAACAAAATCTAAACGACATAATAAAAAAGTCAACCACACCACGGATTCCCAGACAGTCTCCCACACTGGTACTAGAGAGGCCTTAAGCTGCGTAACGTCTGCCAACTGACGAGAGCAGGCACATTCAGCTTAGAATAGCATAGACATTAAATGCTTTAATCCATAGTCCTTTTTAATCGATTGTGAAACAAAATCTCAACGACATAATAAAAACATAAGCGCTCCACGGATTCCCAGACAGTCTCCCACACTAGTACTAGCGAGGCCTTAAGCTGTGTAACTTCTGCGAACTGACGAGAGCAGGTACATTCAGCTTAGAATGGCCATAGACATTAAAAGCTTTAATCCATAGTCCTTTTTAATCGATTGTGAAACAAAATCTAAACGACATAATAAAAAGTCAACCGCACCACGGATTCCCAGACAGTCTCCCACACTGGTACTAGCGAGGGTTTAAGCTGGGTAACTTCTGCGATCTGATGAGAGCAGGCACATTCAGCTTAGAATGGCCATTGACATTAAAAGCTTTAATCCATAGTCCTTTTTAATCGATTGTGAAACAAAATCTAAACGACATAATAAAAAGTCAACCGCACCACGGATTCCCAGACTGGTACTAGCGAGGGCTTAAGCGGTGTAACTTCTGCGATCTCACGAGAGCAGGCACATTCAGCTTAGAATGGCCGTTGACATTAACTGCTTTAATCCATAGTCCTTTTTTATCGATTGTGAAACAAAATCTAAATGACATAATAAAAAGGCAACTGCACCACAGATTTCCAGACAGTCTCCCACAATGGTACTTGCGAGGCCTTAAACTGTGTAACTTCTGCAATCTGACGAGAGCAGGCACATTCAGGTTAGAATAGCCATTGACATTAAATGCTTTAATCCATAGTCCTTTTTAATCGATTGTGAAACAAAATCTAAACGACATAATAAAAAGTCAACCGCACCAAGGGTTCCCAGACAGTCTCCCACACTGGTATTAGCGAGGCCTTAAGCTGTGTAACTTCTGCAAACTGACGAGAGCAGGAGCATTCAGCTTAGAATGGCCATGGGCACTAAATGCTTTAATCTATAGTCCTTTTTAATCGATTGTGAAACAAAAGCTAAACAACATAATAAAAAGTCAACCGCGCCACGGATTCCCAGTCAGTCTCCCACACTAATACTAGCAAGGCCTTAAGCTGTGTTACTTCTGCGATCTGACGAGAGCAGGCACATTCAGCTTAGAATGGCCATTGACATTAAATGCTTTAATCCATAGTCCTTTTTAATCGATTGTGAAACAAAACCTAAACGACATAATAATAAATCAACTGCACCACGGATTCCCAGACAGTCTCCCACACAAGTACTAGCGAGGGCTTAAGCGGCGTAACTTGCGCGATCTGACGAGAGTGGCCACATTCAGCTTAGAATGGCCATTGACATTAAATGCTTTAATCCATAGTCCTTTTTAATCGATTGTGAAACAAAATCTAAACGACATAATAAAAAGTCAACCGCACCACGGATTCCCATACAGTCTCCCACACTAGTACTATCGAGGACTTAAGCTGTGTAACTTCTGCAAACTGAGGAGAGCAGGTACATTCTGCTTAGAATGGCCATAGACATTAAAAGCTTTAATCCATAGAACTTTTTAATCGATTGTGAAACAAAATCTAAACGACATAATAAAAAGTCAACCGAACCACGGATTCCCAGACAGTCTCCCACACTGGTACTAGCGAGGCCTTAAGCTGTGTAACTTCTGCAATCTGACGAGAGCAGGCACATTCAGCTTAGAATAGCGATTAACATTAAACGCTTTAATCCATAGTCCTTTTTAACCGATTGTGAAACAAAATCTAAACGACATAATAAATAATCAACCACACCACAGATTCCCAGACAGTCTCCCACACTGGTACTAGCGAGGCCTTAAGCTGTGTAATTTCTGTGATCTGACGAGAGCAGGCACATTTAGCTTAGAATGGCCATTGACATTAAATGCTTTAATCCATAGTCCTTTTTAATCGATTGTGAAACAAAACCTAAACGACATAATAAAATGTCAACCGCACCACGGACTCCCAGACAGTCGCCCACACTGGTACTAGCGAGGCCTTAATCTGTGTAACTTCTGCGATCTGACGAGAGCAGGCACATTTAGCTTAGAATGGCCATTAACATCAAATGCTTTAATCCATAGTCCTTTTTAATCGATTGTGAAACTAAATCTAAACGACATAATAAACAGTCAACTGCACCACGGATTCCCAGACAGTCTCTCACACTGGTACTAGCGAGGCCTTAAGCCGCGTAACTTCCGCGATTTGACGTGAGCAGGAACAATCAGCTTCGAAAAGCCATAAACATTAAATGCTTTAATCCATAGTCCTTTTTAATCGATTGTGAAACAAAACCTAAACGACATAATAAAAAGTCAACCACACCATGGACTCCCAGACAGTCTCCCACACTGGTTCTAGCAAGGCCTTAAGCTGTGTAACTTCTGCGATCTGATGAGAGCAGGCACATTTTGCTTAGAATGGCCATTGACATTAAATGCTTTAATCCATAGTCCTTTTTAATCGATTGTGAAACAAAATCTAAACGACATAATAAAAATTCAACCGCAACACGGATTCCCAGACAGTCTCCCACACTGGTACTAGCGAGGCCTTAAGCTGTGTAACTTCTGCGATCTGACGAGAGCAAGAAAATTCAGCTTAGAATGGCCATTGACGTTAAATTATTTAATCCATAGTCCTTTTTAATTGATTGTGAAATAAAATCTAAACTACATAATAAAAAGGTAACCGCACTTCAGATTCCCAGACTGTCTCCCACACTGGTACTAGCGAGGCCTTAAGCTGTGTTACTTCTGCGATCTGACGAGAGCAGGGACATTCAGCTTAGAATGGCCATTGACATTAATTCTTTAATCCATAGTCCTTTTTAATCGATTGTGAAACAAAACCTAAACGACATACTAAAAAGGCAACTGCACCACGGATTCCCAGACAGTCTCCCACACTGGTACTAGCGAGGGCTTAAGCTGCGAAACTTCCGCGATCTGACGAGAGCAGGCACATTTAGCTTAGAATGGTCATTGACATTAAATGCTTAATCCATAGTCCTTTTTAATCGATTGTGAAACAAAATCTAAACGACATAATAAAAAGTCAACCGCACCACGGATTCCCAGACAGTCTCCCACACTGTTACTAGCGAGGCCTTAAGCTGTGTAACTTCTAGGATCTGACCAGAGCAGGCACATTCAGCTTAGAATGGCCATTGTGTTAAATGCTTTAATCCATAGTCCTTTTTAATCGATTGTGAAACAAAACCTAAACGACATAATAAAAAGGCCACCACACCACGGACTCCCAGACAGTCTCCCACACTGATACTTGCGAGGCCTTAAGCTTTGTTACTTCTGCGATCTGATGAGAGCAGGCACATTCAGCTTAGAATGGCCATTGACGTTTAGTGCTTTAATCCATAGTCCTTTTTAATCGATTGTGAAACAAAACCTAAACGACATAATAAAAAGTCAACCGCACCACGGACTCCCAGACAGTCTCCCACACTGGTACTAGTGAGGCCTTAAGCTGTGTAACTTCTGCGATCTGACGAGGGCAGGCACTTTTAGCTTAGAATGGCCATTGACATTAAATGCTTTAATCCATAGTCCTTTTTAATCGATTGTGAAACAAAATCTAAACGACATAATAAATAGTCAACCACACCACGGCTTCCCAGACAGTCTCCCACACTGGTTCTAGCAGGGCATTAAGCTGTGTAACTTCTGCGATCTGACAAGAGCAGGCACATTCAGCTTAGAATGGCCATTGACTTTAAATGCTTTAATCCATAGTCCTTTTTAATCGATTGTGAAACAAAATCTAAACGACATAATAAACACTCAACAGCACCACGGATTCCCAGACAGTCTCCCACACTGGTAATAGTGAGGCCTTAAGCTGTGTAACATCTGCCAACTGACGAGAGCAGGAACATTCAGCTTAGAATGTCCATTGACTTTAAATGCTAGAATCCATAGTCCTTTTTAATCGATTGTGAAACAAAATCTAAACGACATAATAAAAATTAAACCTCAGCATGTATTTCCAGACAGTCTCACACAATGGTACTAGCGAGGGCTTAAGCTGTGTAACTTCTGCGATCTGACGAGAGAGGGCACATTCAGCTTTGAATGGCCATTGACATTAAATGCTTTAATCCATAGTCCTTTTTAATCGATTGTGAAACAAAATCTAAACGACATAATAAAAATTCAACCGCAACACGGATTCCCAGACAGTCTCCCACACTGGTACTAGCGAGGCCTTAAGCTGTGTAACTTCTGCGATCTGACGAGAGCAAGAAAATTCAGCTTAGAATGGCCATTGACGTTAAATTATTTAATCCATAGTCCTTTTTAATTGATTGTGAAATAAAATCTAAACTACATAATAAAAAGGTAACCGCACTTCAGATTCCCAGACTGTCTCCCACACTGGTACTAGCGAGGCCTTAAGCTGTGTTACTTCTGCGATCTGACGAGAGCAGGGACATTCAGCTTAGAATGGCCATTGACATTAATTCTTTAATCCATAGTCCTTTTTAATCGATTGTGAAACAAAACCTAAACGACATACTAAAAAGGCAACTGCACCACGGATTCCCAGACAGTCTCCCACACTGGTACTAGCGAGGGCTTAAGCTGCGAAACTTCCGCGATCTGACGAGAGCAGGCACATTTAGCTTAGAATGGTCATTGACATTAAATGCTTAATCCATAGTCCTTTTTAATCGATTGTGAAACAAAATCTAAACGACATAATAAAAAGTCAACCGCACCACGGATTCCCAGACAGTCTCCCACACTGTTACTAGCGAGGCCTTAAGCTGTGTAACTTCTAGGATCTGACCAGAGCAGGCACATTCAGCTTAGAATGGCCATTGTGTTAAATGCTTTAATCCATAGTCCTTTTTAATCGATTGTGAAACAAAACCTAAACGACATAATAAAAAGGCCACCACACCACGGACTCCCAGACAGTCTCCCACACTGATACTTGCGAGGCCTTAAGCTTTGTTACTTCTGCGATCTGATGAGAGCAGGCACATTCAGCTTAGAATGGCCATTGACGTTTAGTGCTTTAATCCATAGTCCTTTTTAATCGATTGTGAAACAAAACCTAAACGACATAATAAAAAGTCAACCGCACCACGGACTCCCAGACAGTCTCCCACACTGGTACTAGTGAGGCCTTAAGCTGTGTAACTTCTGCGATCTGACGAGGGCAGGCACTTTTAGCTTAGAATGGCCATTGACATTAAATGCTTTAATCCATAGTCCTTTTTAATCGATTGTGAAACAAAATCTAAACGACATAATAAATAGTCAACCACACCACGGCTTCCCAGACAGTCTCCCACACTGGTTCTAGCAGGGCATTAAGCTGTGTAACTTCTGCGATCTGACAAGAGCAGGCACATTCAGCTTAGAATGGCCATTGACTTTAAATGCTTTAATCCATAGTCCTTTTTAATCGATTGTGAAACAAAATCTAAACGACATAATAAACACTCAACAGCACCACGGATTCCCAGACAGTCTCCCACACTGGTAATAGTGAGGCCTTAAGCTGTGTAACATCTGCCAACTGACGAGAGCAGGAACATTCAGCTTAGAATGTCCATTGACTTTAAATGCTAGAATCCATAGTCCTTTTTAATCGATTGTGAAACAAAATCTAAACGACATAATAAAAATTAAACCTCAGCATGTATTTCCAGACAGTCTCACACAATGGTACTAGCGAGGGCTTAAGCTGTGTAACTTCTGCGATCTGACGAGAGAGGGCACATTCAGCTTTGAATGGCCATTGACATTAAATGCTTTAATCCATAGTCCTTTTTAATCGATTGTGAAACAAAATCTAAACGACATAATAAAAATTCAACCGCAACACGGATTCCCAGACAGTCTCCCACACTGGTACTAGCGAGGCCTTAAGCTGTGTAACTTCTGCGATCTGACGAGAGCAAGAAAATTCAGCTTAGAATGGCCATTGACGTTAAATTATTTAATCCATAGTCCTTTTTAATTGATTGTGAAATAAAATCTAAACTACATAATAAAAAGGTAACCGCACTTCAGATTCCCAGACTGTCTCCCACACTGGTACTAGCGAGGCCTTAAGCTGTGTTACTTCTGTGATCTGACGAGAGCAGGGACATTCAGCTTAGAATGGCCATTGACATTAATTCTTTAATCCATAGTCCTTTTTAATCGATTGTGAAACAAAACCTAAACGACATACTAAAAAGGCAACTGCACCACGGATTCCCAGACAGTCTCCCACACTGGTACTAGCGAGGGCTTAAGCTGCGAAACTTCCGCGATCTGACGAGAGCAGGCACATTTAGCTTAGAATGGTCATTGACATTAAATGCTTAATCCATAGTCCTTTTTAATCGATTGTGAAACAAAATCTAAACGACATAATAAAAAGTCAACTGCACCACGGATTCCCAGACAGTCTCCCACACTGTTACTAGCGAGGCCTTAAGCTGTGTAACTTCTAGGATCTGACCAGAGCAGGCACATTCAGCTTAGAATGGCCATTGTGTTAAATGCTTTAATCCATAGTCCTTTTTAATCGATTGTGAAACAAAACCTAAACGACATAATAAAAAGGCCACCACACCACGGACTCCCAGACAGTCTCCCACACTGATACTTGCGAGGCCTTAAGCTTTGTTACTTCTGCGATCTGATGAGAGCAGGCACATTCAGCTTAGAATGGCCATTGACGTTTAGTGCTTTAATCCATAGTCCTTTTTAATCGATTGTGAAACAAAACCTAAACGACATAATAAAAAGTCAACCGCACCACGGACTCCCAGACAGTCTCCCACACTGGTACTAGTGAGGCCTTAAGCTGTGTAACTTCTGCGATCTGACGAGGGCAGGCACTTTTAGCTTAGAATGGCCATTGACATTAAATGCTTTAATCCATAGTCCTTTTTAATCGATTGTGAAACAAAATCTAAACGACATAATAAATAGTCAACCACACCACGGCTTCCCAGACAGTCTCCCACACTGGTTCTAGCAGGGCATTAAGCTGTGTAACTTCTGCGATCTGACAAGAGCAGGCACATTCAGCTTAGAATGGCCATTGACTTTAAATGCTTTAATCCATAGTCCTTTTTAATCGATTGTGAAACAAAATCTAAACGACATAATAAACACTCAACAGCACCACGGATTCCCAGACAGTCTCCCACACTGGTAATAGTGAGGCCTTAAGCTGTGTAACATCTGCCAACTGACGAGAGCAGGAACATTCAGCTTAGAATGTCCATTGACTTTAAATGCTAGAATCCATAGTCCTTTTTAATCGATTGTGAAACAAAATCTAAACGACATAATAAAAATTAAACCTCAGCATGTATTTCCAGACAGTCTCACACAATGGTACTAGCGAGGGCTTAAGCTGTGTAACTTCTGCGATCTGACGAGAGAGGGCACATTCAGCTTTGAATGGCCATTGACATTAAATGCTTTAATCCATAGTCCTTTTTAATCGATTGTGAAACAAAATCTAAACGACAAAATAAAAAGGCAAACGCACCACGGATTCCCAGACAGTCTCCCACAATGGTACTAGCGAGGCCTTAAGCAGTGTAACTTCTGCGATCTGACGAGAGAAGGCACATTCAGCTAAGAACAACAATTGACATTAAATGCTTTAATCCATATTCCTTTTTAATCGATTGTGAAGCTAAATCTGAACGACATAATAAAAAGTCAACCGCTCCACGGATTCTCAGACAGTCTCCCACACTGGTACTAGCGAGGGCTTAAGCAGTGTAACTTCTGCGATCTGCCGAGAGCAGGCACATTCAGCTTAGAACGGCCATTGACATTAAATGCTTTAATCCTAAGTCCTTTTTAATCGATTGTGAAACAAAATCTAAACGACATAATAAAATGTCAACCGCACCACGGATTCCCAGCCAGTCTCCCACACTGGTACTAGCGAGGCCTTAAGCTGTGTAACTTCTGCGATCTGACGAGAGCAGGCACATTCAGCTTAGAATGGCCATTGACATTAAATGCTTTAATCCATAGTCCTTTTTAATCTATTGTGAAACAAAATCTAAACGACATAATAAAAAGTCAACCGCACCACGGATTCCCAGACAGCCTCTCACACTGGTACTAGCTAGGCTTTAAGCTGTGTAACTTCTGCGATCCTGACGAGAGCAGGCACATTCAGCTTAGAATGGCCATTGCCATTAAATGCTTTAATCCATAGTCCTTTTTAATCGATTGTGAAACAAAATGTAAACGACATAATAAATAGTCGACCACACCACAGATTCTCAGACAGTCTCCCACAGTGCTACTAGCGAGGCCTTAAGCTGTGTAACTTCTTCAATCTGACAAGAGCAGGCACATTCAGCTTAGAATGGCCCTTGACTTTAAATGCTTTAATCCATAGTCCTATTTAATCGATTGTGAAACAAAATCGAAACGACATAATAAAAAGTCAACCGCACCACAGATTCCCAGACAGTCTCCCATACTGGTACTAGCGAAGCCTTAAGCTGTATAACTTCTGCGATCTGACGAGAGCAGGAACATTCAGCTTAGAATGGCCATTGACTTTAAACGCTTTAATCCATAGTCCTTTTTAATCGATTGTGAAACAAAATCTAAACGACATAACAAAAAGTAAACATCAGCATGGATTTCCAGACAGTCTCCCACACTAGTACTAGCGAGGCCTTAAGTAGTGTAACTTCTACGATCTGACGAGAGAAGGCATATTCAGCTTAGAACAGCAATTGACATTAAATGCTTTAATCCATATTCCTTTTTAATCGATTGTGAAGCTAAATCTGAACGACATAATAAAAAGTCAACCGCTCCACGGATTCTCAGACAGTCTCCCACACTGGTACTAGCGAGGACTTAAGCAGTTTAACTTCTGCGATCTGCCGAGAGCAGGCACATTCAGCTTAGAACGGCCATTGACATTAAATGCTTTAATCCTAAGTCCTTTTTAATCGATTGTGAAACAAAATCTAAACTACATAATAAAGAGGCAACTGCACCACAGATTACCAGACAGCCTCCCACACTGGTAATAGCGAGGTCTTAAGCTGTGTAACTTCCGCGATCTGACGAGAGAGGACACATTCAGCTTAGAATGGCAGTTGACATTAAATGCTTTAATCCATAGTCCTTTTTAATCGATTGTGAAACAAAATCTAAACTACATAATAAAGAGGCAACTGCACCACAGATTACCAGACAGCCTCCCACACGGTACTAGCAAAGCCTTAAGCTGTGTAACTTCTGCGATCTGACAAGAGCAGGCACATTCAGCTTAGAATGGCCATTGACATTGAATGGTTTAATCCATAGTCCTTTTTAATCGATTGTGAAACAAAATCTAAAACAACATAATTAAGATGCAACCGCACCACGGATTTCCCGACAGTTTCCCACGCTGGTACTAGCGAGGCCTTAAGCTGTGTAACTTCTGCGATCTGACGAGAGAGGACACATTCAGCTTAGAATGGCAGTTGACATTAAATGCTTTAATCCATAGTCCTTTTTAATCGATTGTGAAACAAAATCTAAACTATATAATAAAAAGTCAACCGCACCACAAATTCCCAGACAGTCTCCCACACTGGTACTAGCGAGGCCTTAAGCTGTGTAATTTCTGCGATCTGACGAGAGCAGGCACATTCAGCTTAGAATGGCCATTGACATTAAATGCTTAAATCCATAGTCCTTTTTAACCGATTGTGAAACAAAATCTAAACGACATAATAAAAAGTCAACCGCTCCACGGATTCTCAGACAGTCTCCCACACTGGTACTAGCTAGGCTTTAAGCTGTGTAACTTCTGCGATCCTGACGAGAGCAGGAACATTCAGCTTAGAATGGCCATTGACATTAAATGCTTTAATCCATAGTCCTTTTTAATCGATTGTGAAACAAAATCTAAACGACATAATAAATAGGCAACCACACCACGGATTCCCAGACAGTCTCCCACACTGGTAATAGCGAGGTCTTAAGCTGTGTAACTTCTGCGATCTGACGAGAGAGGGCACATTCAGCTTAGAATGGCCATTGACATTGAATGCTTTAATCCATAGTCCTTTTTAATCGATTGTGAAACAAAATCTAAACGGCACAATAAAAAGTCAACCGCACAATGGATTCCCAGACAGTCTCACACACTGGTACTAGCGAGGGCTTATGCAGTGTAACTTCTGCAATCTGCCGAGAGCAAGCACATTCAACTTAGAATGGCCATTGACATTTAATGTTTTAATCCATAGTCCTTTTTAATCGATTGTGAAACAAAATCTAAGCGACATAATAAAAGGTCAACCGCTCCACGGATTCCCAGACAGTCTCCCACACCGGTACTAGCGAGGCCTTAAGCCGTGTAACTTCTATGATCTGTCGACCGAAGGCACATTAAGCTTAGAACGGCCATTCACATTAAATGCTTTAATCCAGTCCTTTTTAATCGATTTTGAAACAAAATCTGAATGACAACCGCAACATAGATTCCCAGACAGTCTCCCACCATGGTACTAGCGAGGCCTTAAAGAGGCTCTGTCACCAGATTTTGCAACCCCTATCTGCTATTGCAGCAGATAGGCGCTGCAATGTAGATTACAGTAACGTTTTTATTTTTAAAAAACGAGCATTTTTGGCCAAGTTATGAGCATTTTTGTAGTTATGCAAATGAGGCTTGCAAAAGTACAAGTGGGTGTGTTTAAAAGTAAAAGTCCAAGTGGGTGTGTATTATGTGCGTACATCGGGGCGTTTTTAATACTTTCACTAGCTGGGCGCTCTGAAGAGAAGTAACATCCTCTTCTCTTCAGAACGCCCAGCTTCTGACAGTGCAGATCTGTGACGTCACTCACAGGTCCTGCATCGTGACGGCCACATCGGCACCAGAGGCTACAGTTGATTCTGCAGCAGCATCAGCGTTTGCAGGTAAGATCGACTTACCTGCAAACGCTGATGCTGCTGCAGAATCAACTGTAGCCTCTGGTGCCGATGTGGCCGTCACGATGCAGGACCTGTGAGTGACGTCACAGATCTGCACTGTCAGAAGCTGGGCGTTCTGAAGAGAAGAGGATGTTACTTCTCTTCAGAGCGCCCAGCTAGTGAAAGTATTAAAAACGCCCCGATGTACGCACATAATACACACCCACTTGGACTTTTAAACACACCCACTTGGACTTTTGCAAGCCTCATTTGCATAACTACAAAAATGCTCATAACTTGGCCAAAAATGCTCGTTTTTTAAAAATAAAAACGTTACTGTAATCTACATTGCAGCGCCTATCTGCTGCAATAGCAGATAGGGGTTGCAAAATCTGGTGACAGAGCCTCTTTAAGCTGTGTAATTTCTGCTATCTGACGAGAGTAGGCACATTCAGCTTAGAATGGCCATTGACATTAAATGCTTTAATCCATAGTCCTTTTTAATCGATTTTGAAACTAAATCTAAACGACAAAAAGTCAACTGCACCACGGATTCCCAGACAGTCTCCCACACTGGTACTAGCGAGGCCTTAAGCTGCGTAACTTTTGCGATCTGACGAGAGCAGGCACATTCAGCTTAGAATGGCCATTGACATTAAATGCTTTAATCCGTAGTCCTTTTTAAATCGATTGTGAAACAAAATCTAAACGACATAATAGAAAGTCTGCCATACCACGGATTCCCAGACAGTCTCCCACACTTGTACTAGCGAGGTTTTAAAGTTTTATTCATCTGCGATTTGACGAGAAAAGGCACATTTCAGCTTAGAATGGCCATTAACTGTTAAAGCTTTAGTCTATTTTTATTTTTAATCGATTGTGAAACAAATTCTAAACAGAATAACAATAGGTGAACAGCACCACGGATTCGCAGACAATCTCCCACACTGGTACTAGCGAGGCCTTAAAGTGTTATTCATCTGCGATTTGACGAGAAGTGGCGCATTTCAGCTTAGAATGGCCATTAACTTTTAAAGCTTTAATCTATTTGTATTTTTAATCAATTGTGAAACAAATTCTAAACAGCATAACGATATGTCAACAGCACCACAGATTCCAAGACAGTCTCCCACATTGGTACTGGCAAGGACTTAAGCTGCGTAACTTCCGCGATCTGACGAGAGCAGGCACATTCAGCTTAGAATTGCAATTGACATCTTAAGCTTTAGTCCATAGTCCTTTTTTAATAGATTGTGAAACAAAAGCTAAACTACATAATAATAAATCAACCGCACCACAGATACCCAGACAGTCTCTCACACTGATACTAGCGAGGCCTTAAGCCGTGTAACTTCTATGATCTGTCGACAGCAGGCACATTAAGCTTAGAACGTCCATTGACATTAAATGCTTTAATCCATAGTCCTTTTTAATCGATTGTGAAACAAAATCTAAACGGCATAACGAAAGGTCAACAGCACCATGGAATCCCACACACTGATACTAGCGAGGACCAAAGCCATGTGAGTATTGGTATCTGACGAGAGCAGGCACATTCAGCTTAGAACGGCCATTGACATTTAAAATTTAGTCCATTGTCCTTTTTTAATAGATTGTGAAACAAAACCTAAACTACATATTAAAGAGTCAACCGCACCACGGATTCCCAGACAGTCTCCCACACTGGTACTAGAAAGGCCAAAAGTCATGTGAGTATTGGAATCTGACGAGAGCAGGCCCATCCAGCTTAGAATGGCCATTGACATTTAAGCTTTAGTCCATTGTCCTTTTTTAATAGATTGTGAAACAAAATCTAAATGACATAATAAAAAGTCAACCACACCATGGATTCCCAGACAGTCTCCCACACTAGTACTAGCGAGGCCTTAAAGAGGCTCTGTCACCAGATTTTGCAACCCCTATCTGCTATTGCAGCATATAGGCGCTGCAATGTAGATTACAGTAACGTTTTTATTTTTAAAAACGAGCATTTTTGGCCAAGTTATGACCATTTTTGGATTTATGCAAATGAGGCTTGCAAAAGTCTAAGTGGGCGTGTTTAAAGTACAAGTCCAACTGGGCGTGTATTATGTGCGTACATCGGGGCGTTTTTACTACTTTTACTAGCTGGGCGTTCTGACGAGAAGTATCATCCACTTCTCTTCAGAACGCCCAGCTTCTGGCAGTGCAGATCTGTGACGTCACTCACTTCCTGCCCCAGGTCCTGCATCGTGTCGGCCACATCGGCACCAGAGGCTACAGTTGATTCTGCAGCAGCATCAGCGTTTGCAGGTAAGTAGGTACATCGACTTACCTGCAAACGCTGATGCTGCTGCAGAATCAACTGTAGCCTCTGGTGCTGAGGTGTCCTCGCTCGTCTGACACGATGCAGGACCTGTGAGTGACGTCACAGCGTGATCTCTCGAGAACACGCTGTGTGTCTGCACTGCCAGAAGCTGGGCGTTCTGAAGAGAAGTGGATGATACTTCTCGTCAGAACGCCCAGCTAGTAAAAGTAGTAAAAACGCCCCGATGTACGCACATAATACACGCCCACTTGGACTTTTGCAAGCCTCATTTGCATAAATACAAAAATGGTCATAACTTGGCCAAAAATGCTTGTTTTTTTAAAATAAAAACGTTACTGTAATCTACATTGCAGCGCCTATCTGCTGCAATAGCAGATAGGGGATGCAAAATCTGGTGACAGAGCCTCTTTAAGCTGTGTAACTTCTGCGATCTGACAAGAGCAGGCACATTCAGCTTAGAATGGCAATTGACATTAAATACTTTAATCCATAGTCCTTTTTAATCTATTGTGAAACAAAATCTAAACGGGAAAACAATAGGTCAACAGCACCACAGATTCCGAGACAGTCTCCCACACTGGTACTAGCGAGGACTTAACCCGTGTAACTACTGCGATCTGACGAGAGCAGGTTCATTCAGCTCAGAATGGCCATTGACATTAAATGCTTTAATCCGTAGTCCTTTTTAATCGATTGTGAAACAAAATCTAAACAGCATAACAATAGGTCAACAGTACCACGGATTCCCAGACAGTCTCCCACACTGGAACTAGCGAGGTCTTAAAGTGTTATTCTTCTGCGATTTGACGAGAAAAGGCACATTTCAGCTTAGAATGGCCATTAACTTTAATGTTTAAGTTTTTATTAACTTTTTCTGAAGTACAGAAAAAAGAACAAAAAAAGATATCAGACTTTATCAACAGTAGGTCCACGCAGGAACCTTCAAACCTATAGAACACTTATGGTATTAGAATAGTCCAGACCGCCTATCACAGTAAAGCATATAAGAAGAAAAATGTAAAATGACACAGCAATCATAAATCTCCTCCAGTATACAGCTGTATAAATATATTGTATTGGTGTATTAGGTTATCCAAGCTATACCTTTATATAAGTGGTCCTTAGAAGAAGGCACTGTCTGAGATTATGCCAACCACATGCATAGATGTAATAATCCCCATCATACTATTCGTAATATTATACTGACATGTCAAAGAGTTACACCATTACCACAGAAATTACCTAGACGATAAAGCATATCATACATTAAAAAAAAAAACATATGGTAATACCAGTGGCATGAGTCTAGTAACCTAATTTAGAAATCTAAATATTTGTACCTTGTCTAGTTGCTGTCAAGTGACCGTTGAAATAAGAGGAAGCAACTGAACTCCCTGTGCGGAGGTGGACAGATACCTGGTCCATGGTTCCCATAGAGTAAGAACGTGAGGAAGTCTATGGGATCTCAGATCATACATGCGTTCCATGGTATAGGAAACATTAACCTGATTGATCAATTCCGGAATGGAGTATTGGGTGTGCAATTTCCAGTATTTAGCTTAAAGCAAACGTGTCGCTATAATGATATGGCTGGACACCATTTGAGAGGCGCGCAGGATATTGTGCATATTGAGAAAACATAAAGCCAGAGCCGGATCAGGCTTAACCACACAAGACGAAATTAGGGAAATTATATTGAATACCTGTCTCCAAAATGCTAAGACTTCCGGACATTGCCACCACAAGTGGAAGTATGACCCTTTGCAACCACATCCCTTCCAGCACACTGCCGGATTTCGCAAAATTTGAAGGTGTTAAATACCAGCGTAATAACAGTTTTTGGGAAGCTTCCCAATGTTTTACCCCCTTAGATATTTTTTGGGGCCAAGCAAAGGCTTTCCGCCATTCTGTCAGAGAGAAGGAGGAGTTAAAATCTTCTTCCCATTTAGCACAATAAGAAGGTATGTTGGGAAGGAGATGTTCGCACAAATTTCCATAAAATCCTGAAATACCCTGTTTCCTACTCTCAGGATCAAAATATTGCTGGCGGGACATGGAGGGGAATACTGAGGCGTTGACATCTAAGGACGTAAATAAATGTCTAATACATAAATACTTATAGAAGTCCCTATTAGGGATACCATAAACCTTCACTAAGTCTGTAAAGGCTAATAATGTGCGATCAGTAAATAACAAGTGAATATGGGAGATCAATGTATTTATCCAATTATCCGACAATACTTCAAGTAAAGAAGTAAGTAAATATCGTAAGGGTAGACTTTTAAGTGGAGTGAGGGCCAAGGAGGGAAGCCGAGTGGCGTAGAATTTCCAAGCCTTCAGAGAAGCCGAGACAGTGGGGGACACGCAGTTATAGGTATTAGGAGAAGAGTATGGACCAACCCCTAACAGTGAGATAAGTGGGCGGCCTACCATTGCCTGTTCAATATGTATCCACCTCTTCGAGGGGAAGCGTGCACACCAAGACTACAGTTGGTCTAGAGAAACTGCCCAGTAATACTTTTGAACATCCAGCATTCCCATACCTCCCTGTCTCCAGTGTCTAAATAATGTGTGCATCCGCACTCTAGGCTTTTTGTGCGCCCATATAAAGTTGTTGAGTATTCTTTGGAGACTCTTCAAAAAGGAACTAGGAAGAGGGATTATCAGTGCACGTAACGTGTACAGAATAATAGGCAAGACCATCATTTTAATGATTGCTATTTTCCCCGCCCAAGATGTGCAAACTCCGCTGTAGGTAGATAGCAGTTGGGGAATACTAGTTAAGAGAGGGGTAAAATTATGTTTGAAGAGGAGATTCGTAGAATTAGTGAGTTGTATACCCAGATATGAAATTTTTAATGAGTTCCATTGGAAGGGGAAGGAGCTACGGATTGTATTCCCAACCTGTACCGGGAGACCCACATCCAACAAGTGCGATTTACCAGCATTGATTTTGTAGTAGGCCACTTTCCCAAACGTGTCTAGGGTGTGTTGCACTGCCGGTAGGGATATTAAAGGGTTGGAGAGTGTGAGGATAACATCGTCGGCATATAACCCTATCTTATGTTGGAAGGTGCCAATCGTTATGCCTGTAATGGACGAGTTCTGCCTAATAGACATGGCTAGAGGCTCCATCACCATCACAAAGATCAGGGGTGACAACAGACACCCCTGACGAGTGCCATTGGAGATAGGAAACGAGGCAGACATAAACCCAGAGGCTAACACTCTAGCTGACGGATTGGAGTACAATGCCATAATAGCAGATTTTATCCACCCATCAAATCCAAATTTGCACAGAACTGCCTCCAGGTATCCCCAATGGACCCAATTGAATGCCTTCTTCGCAGCCAAAGCAAGAAGCACGGAAGGCACTCTACGGGTCTTCTCCAAATGAATCAGGTTAATAAGCCTTCTGGTGCCGTCTGGTGCCTGCCGACCGGCAATAAATACCACCTGGTCCTCGTGTATCAATTCAGGGAGTAATGTAGCCAACCGACCAGCCAATATTGTAGCATAAATTTTAACATCTGTATTTAAGAGAGATATTGGGCGAAAGTTAGCAGGAGAATCAGGAGTTTTCCCAGGCTTCGGCAAAGTGACTACGGTGGCAGCAAGCATTTCCTGCGGAAAGGACCCCACCGCTGCAGCTTCAGTAAACACTTTGACCAAATGAGGAGCTAGAGTCGTGTCATACCTTTTATAATACTGATTAGTAAACCCGTCTGGTCCTGGGGCTTTACCTGGTTTTAGACTTTTAATAGCTTGTGAGACTTCAAGTACCGTAAAGGGGGATTGTAAATGAACACCATCTTCTTCAGACAGGGAAGGAAGATTCAGGCCACCCAGAAAGTCATTAATTTCCGATACTGATGGTTGATAAGTGGCTTTATCTTCTTTGAGGTTATATAGATTGTGATAGAAACTCCGAAATTGGTCACGAATTGCTTGAGGGTGAGTAACCTTATTACCGTTTTCGTCCATGAGAAATGCTGTTCTCTGCTTAGCACTCTTCTTTTTAAGCATTTTAGCTAGGAGTGCCCCTGTTCTATTACCATGAAGGTAAAAGCCAAATTGTAATTTTTTAAATAAGGCTATATGCCCGGACATAAGCACCGCTTGCAGTTGGTCCCTAAGAACTTTGATTTTTTTTGCGACGTGTCCAGAGTCACTTTAGATTTATTAAGGGATTCCAAATTATGTAATTGAGTGAGGATATCCTTAGTGTTTTTTTTCCCTGTCTTTTTTTAATCTGGAGGCAGCCTGAATCCCCATCCCCCACATGTAGGCCTTATGGGCATTCCATAAAGAGTAGCAATTGGTTGAGGAAGGGGCATTAACCTCAAAATATGTTTGGATGTGTGTATCCATCAAATCTTTAGTGAGAGGATGGTCTAATACTAGATCATTCAGTCTCCAGGAGGAGAAAGGGGGCGTTGGTAATTGATCCAGGACCATTATAGAAATAGGAGCATGATCTGACCACGATATGTCCCCGTTAGTGGATGAGGAGATGCAGCGGAGGCTGAGTTTACTCACCAGAAACATATCTATGCGAGAGTATACTTTGTGTGGCGCAGAAAAATACGTAAAATCACGTTCATTACCGTGGTGACAGCGCCATACATCATATAACTCTTCCCCCGTGTGATGTAGATTAGAGCGAGGTCTATGAACATTGGAGGAATCAATTGAGGGATGCATAACTACATTGAAATCCCCTCCTATGATCAACATACACTTTATTTACCTTTCGGAGGATTTTGTGAAAAGCCTTAAGTTGATGTGAGTTAGGGAGATATATGTTAACCAACGTGAAAGTAATATTATTTATGTCACATATGAGTATCACAAACCTACCTTGAGGGTCCGACATGACCTGATGCATATGAAAGGCAACCAAATCTTTTATTGCGATCAAGACACCCTTGGATTTACTGGAATGAGATGCATGAAATATATGAGGAAATCTAAAATGTGTACATTTCGGAGGATGAAGGGAGGAGAAATGTGTCTCCTGGGCAAAGAGAACATCACTATGAAGAGCCAGAGCCTCCTTCCACATCGGTCTCCTTTTAAAAGGACTATTGAGCCCCTTTACATTTAAAGAGGATATATTAAACGGCATGAGGCAGCGTAAGAGAACATACTATGCCTGGCTGGGCAAGGAACATGAAATCGGAACAAAGATATAGGGTCTTGTGGACCATGAAGTGTACAAAGCAATATTACCAAATACAGAAATATAAACATGAGAACAACAGTGCAAAAAAGAAAAACATGGCGCCTACACTTCGCCGTACAGACCTCCATGGGGGAGAGAGAAAAAAAATAACCACAACAAGTAGCATTATTACATGACCATACTACCAGCGTAAAGATCAGGTGGCGGAATGTCCCTGTACCAATTCCCATTCCGGGTGGAGACGTCTTGGTGGCTTGTTGGCTGACTCCGGTCCCGTAGACTGGACGGAAATGTTCCACTGGCGAAGCAGAGCAATCCCATCAGGAGTATGAATCACATGTGTGGAGCCATTCCTGGAGACCAATAACTTGCCGGGAATCCCCACTTATATCTCAGATTTTGCTCCCTGAGAGCTAAAGTGATCGGATAAAATTGCTTCCATAGCATCAAGGTTGAAGCCGACAGATCCAGGTATATTGAAATGTGAGCATATGGAGGAGGGAGTTTCCCCAATTTCCTGGATTCCTGAAGGACACGGTCTTTGGCTTGGTAAAAGTGTACCCTTGAAAGAACATCTCTGGGAGCGTTTTCCGGAGCAGCCCTAGATTTAGGAATCCTATGTGATCTGTCTAGAGTTAGATCCAGTGGGGCGAACATTGGAACCAGAGCTTTGAACATGACTTTCAAAAAATTGGGTAATTCAGAGGGTGAAATTTCTTCAGGAATCCCTCTAATTTTTACATTATTCCGCCTCGACCTATCTTCTTGATCCATGAGCTTGTCTTTTAGCCACTTCACCTCATCCTTAAGCTCAGCATGTGCATCAATAAGATCATTGTGTGCCTTGGCATGATCTCCCATGCTTCGTTCTATATGATCCGTGCGGAATCCTAGGTCATTCACAGACGCATGGATTTACGCCAATACCCGATCCAGCACCCCAGATGGGACCGATCCAGTCGCTCCTCGTTTACCGGGGCCTAACACCTCTTCCATCCTGCCCTGTGTGTCTCCAGCTGCAAACTGATCTGAGGCAGCCGATGGCTGCGTGCAATGCTGCCGCGTGTCCAGCTCAGGCAGGGAGTCGGCGCCATCTTGTGACCGGCTCGTCGCAGGAAAGTAATCCGGAAGCTTTTTGGCCCCCGGTTTGGAATGTATCCTCCTGGTCATGGTCCACATCTGTGTCGGCCGAAGCAGGGATCTGGTCAGGTAAGTGAGACTTTCGTAGCAGGTAGAGTGCACTACGCCGCCATTCCAGTCAGCTGCTAGCCCCGCTCCCTTGGCCATTAACTTTTAAAGCTTTAGTCTATTTTTATTTTTAATCGATTGTGAAACAAAATCTAAACAGCATAAAAATAGGTCTACAGCTCCACGGATTCCCAGACAGTCTCCCACCCTGGTACTAGCAAGGCCTTAAGCTGTGTAACTTCTGCAATCTGACTAGAGCAGGCACATTAAGTTTAGAATGGCCATTGACATTAACAGCTTTAATCCATAGTCCTTTTTAATCTATTGTGAAACAAAATCTAAACGACATAATAAAAAGTCAACCACACCACGGATTCCCAGACGGTCTCCCACACTCGTACTAGCGAGGCCTTAAGCCGTGTAACTACTGCGATCTGACGAGAGCAGGCACATTCAGCTTAGAATGGCCATTGACGTTAAATGCTTCAATCCATAGTCCTTTTTAATCTATTGTGAAACAAAATCTAAACGGCATAACAATAGGTCAACAGCACCACAGCATCCCACACTGGTACTAGCGAGGCCCAAAGCCATGTGAGTACTGTAATCTGACGAGAGCAGGCACATTCAACTTAGAATGGCCATTGACATCTTTAGGTTTAGTCCATAGTCCTTTTTTAATCGATTGTGAAACAAAATAATAATAAATCAATGGCACCACTGATTCCCAGACAGTCTCCCACATTGGTACTAACAAGGCCTTAAGCTGGGTAACTTCTGCGATCTGACGAGAGCAGGCACATTCAACTTAGAAAGGCCCCTGACTTTAAAAGCGTAAATCCATAGTCCTTTTTTAATCGATTGTGAAACGAAATCTAAACAACAAAGCGTTTAGGTCAACAGCACCACGGATTCCCAGACAGTCTCCCACACTGGTAGTAGCGAGGTCTTACAGTGTCATTCTTCTGTGATTTGACGAGAAAAGGCACATTTCAGCTTAGAATGGCCATTAACCTTTAAAGGAACAGTGTCATCACAAATTATTTTTTTATATGTTAAAGATGTTAGTGCTTTATTAAAAACGTTTATATTCATTTGTGTGTTTGTGTTTTACTTTTTCTTATTTTTACACATTTTCTTCCCTATGGGGGCTGCCATTTTTTGTTCCATTTCTGTGTGTGTCGATTAACGACACATACAGACATGGAATACGGCAGCCACAGTCCCATAGGGACTGCGAACGGCTCCCGTCCCATTGACTGCAGTGTACGGCGTCTGTGTGGGAACTGCGCATGCGCCGCTCCCACACAGTCCTATTCGAAATTGGCGCCGTCCGGCGCCATTTTCCTGTGGACCGGAAGTCGCGGCCGGACAGTAATATTACTACTTCCGGTCGCGGCTTCCGGATTTGTGCACTTGCACCAGCGGCAGCAAACGGAGCGGACGGGCCGGAGGGAGCCGCGGCGGCAGGAGCAGGTAAGAGATTTCAATGTATGTTCGTGTTTGTGTGTGTTTACTACTGTATGTAAACCTACTACACTGTGGGTTAGCTCAAAAAATGGCGACACACAGTGTAGGAGGTTACACCGTTCAAACCCCTCGTTTATCCCGGCACTAGCCAGGATAAAGGAGGGGGGATGCTGAGAGCTCACTAGAGCGAGGGCTTTTAACCCAATGTTGCAATGCTGCAATTTTGGGAACAGCTCCATCTAGTGACCAAAAATGGGTAGTATTATAAATTAGAAATAATTTATAATATTTCCTGACTCGTGCAAAAAAAAATAAAAAAAATTTTAACAATGTTTAATCACCCACACACTAAATGTTTAATTTAAAAAAAAAAAAAACATGTTTTTCTGGCAACACATTCCCTTTAAAGCTTTAGTCTAAACAGCATAACAATAGGTCAACAGCACCACAGATTCCCAGACAGTCGCCCGCACTGGTACTAGCAAGGCCTTAAGCCATGTAACTACTGCGATCTGATTAGAGCAGGCACATTCATCTTAGAATGGCTATTTATATCTTTAGCTTTAGTCCATAGTCCTTTTTTATTCGATTGTGAAACAAAAGCTAAACAAATAGTCAACAGCGCCACGGATTCCCAGACAGTCTCCCACACTGGTACTAGCGAGGCCCAAAGCCATGTGAGTACTGCAATCTGACGAGAGCAGGCACATTCAGCTTAGAATGGCCATTGACTTTAAAAGCTTGAATCCATAGTCCTTTTTTAATCGATTGTAAAATAAAATCCAAACAACAAAGCGTTAGGTCAACAGCACCACAGATTCCCTGACCATCTCCCACACTGGTACTAGCGAGGTCTTAAAGTGTTATTCATCTGCGATTTGACGAGAAAAGGCACATTTCAGCTTAGAATGGCTGTTAACGTTTAAAGCTTTAGTCTATTTTTCTTTTTAATCGATTGTGAAACAAAATCTAAACAGCATAATAATAAACAAAACAGATAAAAACAAGGACATTTATGCAAAAACACCGAAAAAGGCCATACTTACAAATGGACACAGCCAGGTCAGAAACGCTGATGAAGGCGAGTGAGCAGGTGCTTTAAATAATAATAGCCACTCCCACTAGTCTTGAGGGGAGTGGTATGTGGTGCATGGGATGTGTAGTAAGAAATAATAAATGAATAGTGTATGTGCAAGTGTAATAATGTAAGTGAAATATAGGGGGCAGTAATGAGTAAAGTGCCTAAAAAATAAATGAATAATGGGATGCAAGTGTGTGAAACATGGAGGGATAGTGTGTAAGTCATGAGGCGCAACGTGACTAGCCATGTAGAAGCCTATTTGTGACGCCTTGATAATTCATAGAGCGGGCTACCCTGCTTGCTAGGCCAAACAACAACACACCATGCTCTCCCAGCATCAAAGACCTGGCTGTGTCCAAAAGAAGCGAATATAAGTAATAATGAAAAATACCTGGGGTATTAGTGATCATTTTGGCCAAAAGGACGCAAGCTCACAATGGCTGGCTAGTCACGTTGCGCCTCATGACTTACACACTATCCCTCCATGTTTCACACACTTGCATCCCATTATTCATTTATTTTTTAGGCACTTTACTCATTACTGCCCCCTATATTTCACTTACATTATTACACTTGCACATACACTATTCATTTATTATTTCTTACTACACATCCCATGCACCACATACCACTCCCCTCAAGACTAGTGGGAGTGGCTATTATTATTTAAAGCACCTGCTCACTCGCCTTCATCAGCGTTTCTGACCTGGCTGTGTCCATTTATAAGTATGGCCTTTTTCTGTGTTTTTACAGCATAATAATAGGTCAACAGCACCACACTGGTACTAGCGAGGCCTTAAGCCATGTAACTAATGCGATCTGATGAGAGCAGGCACATTCATCTTAGAATGGCTATTCACATCTTTAGCTTTAGTCCATAGTCCTTTTTTAAATCGATTGTGAAACAAAAGCTTAACAACAAGTCAACAGCACCATGGATTCCCAGACAGTCTCCCACACTGGTACTAGCGAGGTGCAAAGCCACGTGTGTAATGACAGGGTAGGGAGACAGACAGGTGAGCCCTAATCTACCCGCCACTCAGTCCCTGCCTACTTGCAACGACCCGTCCTAAACTACGGGGTACAACTGGGCGACCGTCCCTACGCTCAGTATGTGCAAGACAGACAAACAGACAAGGGTACACAGAAGCTAGGGAAACGGGGCAGCTGCCCTCGGAGACACCGTGAGCAACAAGAGTAGTGAACGAGCCGAGTCAAACCAGGAGAGAATGAGGTACAAAACGCTGAGCAGGAGAGTGGTCAGAAAGCCAAGGTCAATAACAAGCAGAGGATGAGTAGTACAAGCAGCAGCAGCAAGCCATGAAACAAGCATATAAGAATCACAGGCAAAGGAGGAACAGGAAAGGCAGGTATAAATAGACAGTGGGCGGGAGCTAGCTCCGTCTGGCCAGGCTGTGATAGGCTCTCCCACTCCTAAGCCTGCCATCATGAGTGGTGGAAGATGGAGTCAGTCTCACAGACATAGGAGCAGGTGCAGACTGATTGCCCACGGGCGTCAACACAGAAGCTGTGTCTGGAAAATCCTTTACAGTACCCCCCCTTTTATGAGGGGCCACCAGACCCTTTCTAGGTGTAACTGGTTTATTGGGGAAACTAAGGTGGAACCTCCTGAGCAATACCCCAGCGTGAACATCCCGAGCGGGTACCCAAGTCCTCTCCTCAGGCCCGTATCCTCTCCAATGGACCAGGTACTGGAGGGAGCCTTGGACCATCCTCGAATTCTACTACCTCAGGGGTGAGAACAGGGACCGGAGGTTTCCTCGAGGGAGCCAAGGGTGGGGAGCAGCGTTTAAGGAGGGAGGCATGAAAGACGTCGTGCACTCGAAAGGACGGGGGCAACTCCAGTCGGAAGGAGACAGGGTTAAGGACTTCAATAACCTTGTACGGCCCTATAAACCGGGGAGCAAACTTCATGGACGGGACTTTAAGGCGCAAATTTTTAGAAGATAGCCACACCAGATCCCCGACCACAAATAAGGAGTTAGCAGAGCCTCTTATATCTGCCTGAGTCTTTTGTATGCTCTGGGACACCTCTAGGTTCTTCTGAACCTGGGCCCAGACTGTGCACAGTTCCTGATGAACGACATCTACCTCGGGATTGTTGGAACTACCAGGTGAAACGGAGGAGAACCGTGGATTAAACCCAAAATTACAGAAAAAGGGGGAGACCCCTGACGAGTTACTGACCCGGTTATTAAGGGAAAATTCGGCGAGGGGAATGAATGAGACCCAATCATGTTGACAGTCAGAGATAAAACACCTTAAATATTGTTCTAGAGACTGATTAGTCCTCTCCGTTTGGCCATTAGTTTCAGGATGGAAAGCCGAGGGGAAGGACAGACCAATCTCCAACTTTTTACAGAAGGCTCTCCAAAACAATGAAACAAATTGTACCCCTCTGTCCGAAACAATATTGGCAGGATGTGTTTGACAAACAAGGTAGCTAATGTCTTAGCATTGGGTAGTTTCTTGAGGGGCACAAAGTGGCACATCTTACTGAAGCGGTCTACTACAACCCACACGACCGACTTGCCTTGAGATGGAGGCAGATCGGTGATAAAATCCATGGAGATATGGGTCCAAGGTCTCTGGGAAATGGGCAAAGAACATAGTAAGCGCGCTGGTCATGACCTGGGAGTCTTGGACCTAGCACAAACCTCACAAGCAGCGACGTAGGCCTTAACGTCTTTAAGCAACCCAGGCCACCAGTAGTTTCTGGCAATGAGGTGCTTGGTACCCAGGATGCCTGGATGGCCAGATAGTGCAGAGTCATGATTTTCCCTAAGTACCCTTAGCCGGAGTTGCAGGGGAACAAACCGCTTGTTCTCAGGAAGGTTCCCGGGAGCTGAACCTTGATCAGCCGCAATTTTCGGAGACTAAATCAGAATCAATAGAGGAAATGATTATACCTGGAGGCAAAATACAAGCAGGATCTTCCTCCGAAGGAGGGCTGGCCATGAAGCTACGCGACAGTGTATCAGCCTTAATATTTTTAGACCCAGTTCTATAGGTGACCAAAAAGTTGAATCTGGTAAAAAATAACGCCCATCGAGCTTGTCTCGGGTTTAGCCTCCGGGCAGATTCTAAGAAAACCAGATTCTTGTGGTCGGTAAGGACCGTTACCTGGTGCCTAGCCCCCTCCAGGAAGTGGCGCCACTCTTCAAATGCCCATTTAATGGCTAAGAGTTCGTGGTTGCCAATATCATAGTTACTCTCAGTGGGCGAAAACTTCCTGGAGAAGTAGGCACAGGGACGGAGATGGGTGAGGGACCTGGTACCCTGGGACAAGACAGCACCCAATCCCACCTCGGAGGCATCAACCTCTACGATGAATGGCTCCATTTGGTTGGGCTGAACCAGCACCGGGCCGAGATAAAGCACTTCTTAAGGACCTCAAAAGCCTGGACACACTCAGGAGGCCAGTGGAGGTGATCAGCACCTTTGCGAGTGAGATCCGTATGAGGCTTAGCGATGACCGAGAAGTTAGCAATAAATCTCCTGTAATAATTAGCGAATCCCAGGAAGCACTGTAACGCCTTCAGGGAGTCAGGTTGGACCCATTCCGCCACAGCCTGGACCTTGGCGGGGGTCCATGCGGAATTCATGAGGAATGAGGATTTGACCCAAAAATTGTATCTCTTGCACCCCAAACACACATTTTTCGGTCTTAGCAAACAGTTTGTTTTCCCGAAGGAGCTGGAGCACCTTCCTGACATGCTCAATGTGGGAGGACCAGTCCTTGGAAAACACAAGTATGTCATTAAGGTACACTACAAGAAATACCCCCAGGTAGTCTCTTACAATCTAATTTATGAAATTCTGGAAAACCGCGGGAGCATTACACAACCCAAAGGGCATGACGAGGTATTCGAAATGATCTTCGGGCGTGTTAAACGCAGTCTTCCACTCATCCCCCTCTTTGATGCGGATAAGGTTATAAGCCCCCCGTAGATCAAACTTAGAGAACCATTGGGCCCCCTGAACCTGATTGAGGAGATCAGGAATCAAAGGAAGGGGGTACTAGTTCCTTACAGTGACCTTATTCAAGTTCCGGTAGTCGATGCACGGCCTAAGACCACCATCCTTCTTCACTACGAAGAAGCCAGCACCTACTGGAGAAGTAGAGGCGCGAATGTAACCCTTGGCCAGGCATTCCTGGATATACTCTCTCATGGCTTCACGTTCGGGACAAGAGAGATTGAATATCCTACCCTTAAGGAGCTTAGCTCCTGGTACCAAATCGATTGCGCAATCGTATTCTCTATGAGGAGGTAACACTTCGGAGGCCTCCTTAGAGAAAACATCAGCGAAGTCCTGAACAAACTCAGGTAGAGTGTTCTCCTCCTCAGGGAGAGAAATAGAATTAACAGAAAAACATGACGTCATGCATTCATTACCCCATTTGGTAAGATCCCCAGTATTCCAGTTAAACGTGGGATTATGCAACTGCAACCAGGGAAGGCCTAAAACCAAATCGGACGATAATCCCTGCATCACCAGTACAGAGCACTGCTCCAAATGCATGGAGCCAACAAGGAGTTCAAAAACAGGGGTATGCTGTGTAAAATAACCATTAGCAAGAGGAGTGGAGTCGATACCCACTACTGGGACAGGTTTAGGCAAATCAATCAATGGCATAGCTAGAGACATAGCAAATTCCACAGACATAATATTAGCAGAAGACCCTGAATCCACGAAGGCACTGCCGGTAGCAGACCTACCACCAAAAGAGACCTGAAAGGGAAGCAAGATTTTATTAGGTTTCATCTTTATGGGAAATACCTGTGCGCCCAAGTGACCTCCCCGATGATCACTTAGGCGCGGAAGTTTTCCGGCTGCTTATTCTTATGCCTAGGACAGTTGTTCACTTAATGCTTGTCGTCCCCACAGTAAAAGCAGAGACCATTCTTCCTGCGGAACTCTCTACGTTGTTGGGCTGGACACGGAGGCACCGAGTTGCATAGGTACATCCGAGTCTTCCGTGGAAGAACGAAGCAACGGAACCTCGGGAGGCATCATGGGGGAGTCAGAGGAGAAGGCACAAAAACATTCAAATCGTCGTTCCCTGAGACGTCGGTCAAGTCGTACCGCTAAAGCCATAACCTGATCTAGGGAGTCAGTAGAGGGATAGCTAACTAGCAGGTTTTTCAGGGCGTTCGACAGACCCAATCTAAACTGGCACCTCAAGGCAGGGTCATTCCACCGAGAAGCTACACACCACTTCCTAAAGTCAGAACAATACTCCTCTACAGGTCTCTTACCCTGACGTAAGGTCACCAGCTGACTCTCGGCAAAGGCAGTTGTAAGGGTGGGGGTAGGGAAACGGACAAGTGAGCCCTAATCTACCCGCCACTCCGTCCCTGCCTACTTGCAATGACCCGCCCTAGGCGACGGGGTACAACTGGGCGGCGGTCCCTACGCTCAGTAAGTGCACGAGACAAACAGACAAGGGTACACAAAGCTAAGGGAAATGGGGCAGTTGGCCACGGCAACACCGTGAGCAACAAGAGTGGTGAACGAGCCGAGTCAAACCAGGAGTGTACGAGGTACCAAACGCAGAGCAGGAGAGTAGTCAGTAAGCCAGGGTCAGTATGGAGCAGGATCAAATGGTAGAAGCTGTAGCTGGGCCAGGAAACCACACGAAAAGAGTCACAAGCAAAGGAGGAACAGGAAAGGCAGGTATAAATAGATAGAGGGCGGGAGCTAGCTCCGTCTGGCCAGGCTGCGATAGGCTCTCCCACTCCTAAGCCTGCCATCCTGAGTGGTGGAAGATGGAGTCAGTCTCAGAGACATAGACTCAGGTGCAGACTGATTACCTATGAGCGTATACACCGAAGTTGTGCCTGGCAGATCCTTTACAGCAGTCTTGTCAGTCTCGTCATAAATGAGCCCGAGAGCAGAAAATAAAAGATCAACAGAGGAAAGTTCAGGGGCGTCAGGAGCCAAGGAGAAGGCCCATTCTTGGGGCCCGTCCTGGAGCCGGGACATAATTATACCCACCCGCTGGCTCTCAGAACCTGAGGAGTGGGGCTTTAAGCGAAAATAGAGCCTACAACTCTCCCGAAAGGAGAAAAAAGTATTCCGGTCCCCTGAGAACCGGTCAGGCAACTTGAGGTGGGGTTCAAGAGGTGAGGTGGGGGGCACTACCAGGGAAGCATCACGCAGGTTGTCCCTCTGAGCCACGGCCTGGACCTGTAGGGAGAGGCCCTGCATCTGCTGAGCCAGGGTCTCAAGGGGGTCCATAGATGTGTCAGGGACCAGGGTAGACTAGGTATATGGGCCTGTGATTATGTAATGACAGGGTAGGGAGACAGGCGGGTTAGCCCTAATCTACCCGCCACTCAGTCCCTGCCTACTTGCAACGACCCGTCCTAAGCGACGGGGTACAACTGGGCAACGGTCCCTACGCTCAGTAAGTGCAAGACAGACAAACAGACAAGGGTACACAGAAGCTAGGGAAACGGGCCAGCTGCCCACGGTGACACCGTGAGCAACAAGAGTAGTGAACGAGCCGAGTCAAACGAGGCGAGAACAAGGTACAAAACGCTGAGCAGGAGAGTGGTCAGAAAGCCAAGGTCAATAACAAGCAGAGGATTAGTAGTACAAACAGCAGCAGCAAGCCAGGAAACAAGCATAGAAAAATCACAGGCAAAGGAGGAACAGGAAAGGCAGGTATAAATAGACAGTGGGCGGGAGCTAGCTCCTTCTGGCAAGGCTGTGATAGGCTCTCCCACTCCTAAGCCTGCCATCTTGAGTGGTGGAAGATGGAGTCAGTCTCACAGACATAGGAGCAGTTGCAGACTGATTGCCCACGAGCGTCGACACAGAAGCTGTGTCTGGCAAATCCGTTGTCAGATCAAGTCCTGACCCCTACAGCGCCATGCGGTGTGGTGTAAGAAGCTGGATGTGCACATCATACAGATGGCATTGTACAATGTGTACGTGCTACATCGATGTGCAGGCCAGAGGGGAACTTTCCTGGAATTTCAAGAGGTGATTATAAAGAACCTAATCTTTAGGGACCAAGAAGGGGGGGCACCCAGTACTTCTGGAAGCGGGGCCACACGAATCGTACCAGGGTGGCAACACTTTCCAGAAGAAGTTCCCCAAACTGGCAAGAAGGGAAAAAGTCAAAAGAGGTGCAAAGTCTGCTATAAGAGGGCGATAAGGGATGACATCATAGTTATGTACGATGCTAGGAGTCCCTGCCTCTTTGTGGAACTACTGTCCCGTACTGAAAACATGATAATAGTACGGGACAGTTGTCCTGCGGAGAGGCAGGGACTCCAAGCATCGTACATAACTATGATGCTAGGAGCCCGGCTCCCTGCACTGAGCTCGGTCCGGGACTTCCGGCCGAAATACGTCCGTCCATTACGGACGTTAATGTGCTCGTGTGAACCCAGCCTAATAATCATTATCCTTTGTGCCTCCATCTATCACTGATCTAAGTACAGGCACTTATCTCCCTCCCCCGCCCCTTTGACTGCCTGATAAATGTAAGTCTGCCCACTCCACCTATGTCAGACATCTTGGTATACACAGTCCAGTCAGCACATTTTCCTCACTTGCTGCTGGACCTGTTCCAAGAGATCCTGTATTAGGCCCTGTTCACGCAGAGTTTTTTTGCTGGCAGAAAATTCTGCATCAAAATTCTGTCTTGAATTTGGAGGCAGATTTTGACCTGCCTGCACGCCGTTTGCCATGTTTTTTGCCCACGGCCATTGAGAGAAAAAGAAGCGACATGCCTTATCTTCGGGCGTTTACTCCTCTGACCTCCCTCTGACATCAATGGGAGGCAGAGAAAGCGTTTTTCGCAGCATTTTTGCCCGTGGCGCTCAATGGCCGCGGGTGAAAAACGTGGCTAACGGCGTGCAGGCAGATCAAAATCTGCATCAAAATTCAAGCGGAATTTTGAGGCAGAATTTTCTGCCTGCAAAAAACTCTGCGTGAACAGGGCCTTACAGTGAAGCAAACACCAAACACTACTCCAAACAACGGTAAAACTTTTATTTTTTTACATAATTTACTAAAAATGTATGTAAGGCCTAAAGCACACGAACGTGCTTTTGTGGGCGCAATTCCCCCAAAAATCCACGGGAGAATTGCGGCACCATTCACTTCTATGGGCCCATGCACACGACCGTGGTTTCCAAGGTCCGTGCATGGCCCAGGAGCCTGGACCGCAGAAAGGGTATGCCCAGACGTGGCGGATTTCTGCATACACTGTCCGCATCAATGCCGCAAAGAATCTGTGTTGCAGATTCTGTTGCGGCTTTGCCTAAAATGGGCATTAAATTGATGCAGACTAGCCGTTGCGTATTCAGGGGAAGAGGGCTTCTCTTCTCTCTATCAGTGCAGGATAGAGGGAAGGGACAGCTCTTTCCCTAGTAAAAGTAAAAAGAAATTCATACTTACCCGGCAGTTGCCTTGGTGACGCGTCCCTCTTTCGTCATCCAGCCCGACCTCCCTGGATGACGCGGCAGTCCATGTGACCTCTGCAGCCTGTGATTGGCTGCAGCCGTCACTTGGACGGAAACATAATCCCGGGAGGCCGGACTGGAGGAAGAAGCAGGGAGTTCTCGGTAAGTAGGAACTTCTATTTTTTTACAGGTTAATGTATATTGTGATCGGAAGTCACTGTCCAGGGTGCTGAAACAGTTACTGCCGATCGTTTAACTCTTTCAGCACCCTGGACAGTGACTATTTACTGACGTCGCCTAGCAACGCTCCCGTAATTACGGGTGCACACACGTAGTCACCCGGAATTACGGGAACCCCATTGACTTCCTCAGTCTGGCTGTAGACCTAGAAATACATAGGTCCAGCCAGAATGAAGAAATGTCATGTTAGTAAAACCCAGGGCCGGCCTTAGGGTTGATGGCGCCCCGTGCGAAATTATCTTTCGGCGCCCCACGCCATTATAAAAAATGCCCCATAAAAAAGCATAATTCCTCCCCACAGTATAATGCCCTATATAGTGCCCCCACACAGTGTAATGCCCCTTTAGTGCCCCACACACAGTATAATAATAATATTTAATAATGTAATATATTATAACGCCTTCAAGGACACAGTATTTTGTCCTCTAATTGTGCCCACACAGTGTTATGCCCCCTAAGTGCCACACACATTATATTGCCCCCTGTAGTGCCCCTACACAGTATGATGTCCTCCACAGAGTATAATGCCCCCACAGCCCCCCTAGTAGAAAGTGCCCCTGTAGATTGTGCCGTACAGCCTCCCTGTAGACAGTGCCATAATCCCCCATCTCCTCCTTGTAGACAGTGCCATACAGCCCCCATCTGCCCCTTGTAGTGTCATACAGCCCCCATCTGCCCCTTGTAGTGCCATACAGCCCCCCATCTACCCCTTGTAGTGTCATACAGCCCCACCTCCCTCTTGTACACAGTGCCCCCCACCGCCCCCTTGTAGACAGTGTCATACAGCACCCACCTCCCCATTGTAGAAAGTGACATACAGCCCCCACCTCCACCTGACAGGATCCTTGCGTAGGCCGGCTTGATCCAGAGATGTCATCACGCCTACTGCGCAGGGATCTTGTCCCTGCGCCTCATAGGCTGCAGGCACCGCTGTAGCCTGCTACAGAGTTTCCCAACCTTTTCGGACTTGAGCCACCCCTAGAAAAAAAAAATTCCTCAGGGCCCCCCTACCAAAAATTGTTTAGAGAAAGACAGAAAATAGCTAAAAATAAGCACTACATTCTTAGGGTATGTTCACACAGCGTTTTTTGTAAGGCAGAAAAAATCTGCTTTTGAATTGACAGCGTTATTTGATGGGGTTTTTTTAGCGTTTTTTTTTAAGTCGTCGAAGCTAATGCAAAAGATGCAGCAAAAAAAGCTCCAAACGAGCGCCGCAGGTATTTTCTTCCTACTATTAATTTCAATTGGAGGTCAGAGGTGGAAACCACCTGTGGGGGACTCACAGTAAAATGGCCATCAGCCCCAAACTCACAGTAAAATGACCATCAGCCCCTCCACTCACAGTAAGGGGAGATTCACACGAACGTTGCGTTTTTGCGCGCGCAAACAACGCAGCGTTTTGCGAGCGTGTCAGCAGCGTGGGCAATGCGTTTTTGAACGATGTATGCGTGTAATACGCGCGTAAGACATGCGTTTTTCCCGCGCGTGGAAAAAACGCACTCAGCTGTTCTGTTTACGCCAGGCTTCAAAAGGGCCATTAATGCAATACCCCTGCTTCATGTGTGCACCTGTGTTAATTCATTTGTGTGCTTTGGATGCAACCCACTGTTTCTACCAGTATTTTAGTGAAGTTTGTCTGCCAGACTGCATTGATGCCACCTAGCTCTCTGGCCCGTGTGCTATTAGCATGGATGATATCCCGGAGGTTTGGGCAACGAGGTAGCCCTCTACGGCCACACCGGCGGAGATCAGGTAGGATGTGGGTTCACCCAATAGTGGCCCAACGCACCTCTAAAGGGCATTTTCATATCCTCTTTGCTGACCTCCGTCGTCACCCTGAGAAATTTCGGGCCTTTTGCCGCCTGTCTGTGCATGCCTTTGATATGCTGCTGGAGCTGGTTCGGCCTGGAATAACCTATCAGAACACAAACATGCGACGCTGTATTTCCCCCGAGGAGCGTCTCCTTCTGACGTTACGGTATGTGCAGTTTTGTGAGCCAGGTTACACCTTATTTTATGTCCTTAATGTCCTAAACTAACATGTTTTCTTTGTGCTTTGCTTGTATGAATTTCTGTAGTTTTTTGGCGACCGGCATTAGCTACCATGCCCTTCATTTTGAATTCCTAATTGGAGTCTCCACTATTTGCGGCATTGTCCCTGCAACCTGTGTGGTCCTGTGGCAGAGATTGAAGAGCAGCGTGATCCCTCAGCCTACGGCCCAACACTGGCTTCGCATAGCGCAGCAGTTTGAACGCGACACACAATTTCCTAACTGTATTGGTGCACTCGATGGGAAGCACATCCGTGTGCAGAAACCGCCCCACTCTGGCTCTCGCTACTTCAATTACAAGCAGTATTTTTCAATAGTTTTGCTTGCCTTGTCGGACTGTAATTTCTGCTTTACCATCGTGGACATCGGGTCCTATGGCAGCTCGGCGGATGCACGCATTTTTCGCTCATCTAGAATGGCACAGCGTCTAATGTCCAACCAACTTGATGTCCCCGAGCCTAGCATCCTCCCTGGCACCAGCGGGCCACCCCTTCCTTATGTTATGGTTGCAGATGAAGGTTTTGCCCTCAGCAAACACGTAATGCGGCCATTTGCGCGGAGGGGCATGGATAACCGTAGGCGCATTTTCAATCAGCGACTATGCAGAGCACGGAAAGTCGTGGAATGTGCCTTTGGCATCATGACCAGCAAGTGGAGGGTCCTGATGACATCAATGCAATTGTCGCCGTCAAATGTCACATGCGTGATCAAAGCCTGTGTTGTGCTGCACAACTTTACCCGCATCAATGATGCCGCTCATGATGTGGAATATATGGGAACATCTGCACCCACCACCAGCCTGAGCCAGGCTGCTCAGCCTGGCCGGCCACCGACATGTGGGCAGCGAGTGCGCCACCAATTTGCCGAGTATTTTGCCAGGCAGGCTTGAGAAGTAACCTGCCAGAACGCTGCCATTTGAGTTGTGGTGAAGTTAATCTTATTTGAGAGAACGTCTGTTTATCCCTCAAGGCCTTTTTTGGTGGGGGGGGGTGTGGGGGAGGGTTAGGGACTCGCAAAACTTGAGGCCCCTTGACGTGGGTTGCGAGCTTAAAGCTCGGTAGGCGCTTGGAATACCCTTTTTAGACGGCAGGAATGCATGGACATCACATCCTCTTGTGGAAACTATGTATTTCCTGGCCTATATGTATGTGAGCGTTTCGGGGGGAGTAAAGTTAGTTCTGGCCAAACACTAACTATACTAATTACAGCTGAGTTCCTGGAATTCCAAACCCCTTCCGAACAACGAAGACCTCAAAGATGTGGTGGAGAAATCTAATACCGTCACAACCTCTAAGGCAACAGCACCTCCTAGCGGTAGAGGCAGTAGAAAAGGTGTGCAAGGTAACAAAAGGATTGTCCACACAGAACTTCAAAATATCGAACTTTAGTAGCAGTCATGTTTGTGGCACATACTCGCCATATCAGCCAAATAAATACAGAGGCGGGAAAACATACCCGAACAAAAAAGTGCACCAACATGATGCATATACAACAAATTCCTAGCATGTCATCGATTTCTAACATGTGTCGGTAGAAAAAAAGAGCCCCTAAAGATTCTGATAGGCATGGGTCGGCGAGCTGTAACCCGACCGTTCCGCACCACTCTGCTGTCCCCGGCCCTGAGGAGCCTGTTCCTGCACAGCATATTGGGGTTGATACTGCGGGTGGTAACCCTGAGGCTGCATGTGAGCCTGTAAACTTGGCCCAGGTATGGAGTATTGAGGAAAGTGATGGACTGGCCCAGGCATTGGGGCAGGGGAGAGGTATCTTGGGGCAGGAGGGTATTGCGCCATCTGCGAGAAGACGGGGGCAGGTTGGGAGGGCCTTGGCACATGGGCACGCGCTGAGGGCATATATACACTACGCCAGTGCTCCAGAGAAGTAAAGCACCGGCCTGGACTTAGCGGGGGTGTCGCACAGTCGATTAGCGACAGCATATTTATTTGCAGCCGCACCAACCTATCCTCTGGTACCCGCCGCATCAAAGGTGCCATGCTCCGGCAAAAAAAATCATGCTGGTCCTCATCGGCTGCACGGCGCAGGTACTCAAGAACCCGGGCGTCCACCTGTGCAGCTGCGGGTGGGTTACCAGGACGTCTGCGGCGGGGTGCTGCTTGTCTAGGTGCCACTTGGTCCGGTTGTCCTGCTTCAGGCGCTGAGGCGACTGGACCAGGATCCTCTCTAGTGGCCTCCGGGGTGAGGGCGACCAGGGGAGCAGCGGATTCGGACGCCTGGCTACACTGGGGCCGTGCCTCCTCTTCTGAAGCATCCAGAGTGTCGCTAGTTCTATAATATAGGGGACACGTCAGTTGAGGAAACAAATGTCATGTGCAAACACAAAGGCGTTTTGGGGTATGTAACATGTTTGGAGGGTGACGTGGCCACAAAGGGACAACAACGAGTACTTACGGTCGCATGTCCATTATTTCCCGCAGGAACAACAGCTGGTCGTAGTACATGTAGCGCCGTTTTTGGGGACCACCATCTCCGCTACGGGCGCCGGATCCATGTTCTCGACGGAACTGGTCCCTCGAGCTGCGCCACCGTCTCTTTACATCGTCCACTGTATGATGAATAAGAACACATCATTGATTAAACTCAGCAGATGTGAGTGCGCACACAGACAGTGCATGTATAAACTGGTGTTATTAAACACACGTCTACACAAGAACAAGCCTAAGTTGATGATACTATATATAAAGATGGCACTGAACCGAAACGTTGGCAATGACAGGCAATTATTCAGCAGGGACGCAATATCCAATATGGATGTCATTATACACATCAATGGCGACACACAGATATCCACTCACCAATTTGTAGCCGGTCACGGGTGCGGCTGTCGGCCCACTCCTGCTCAAATAGCGCCTCTGCTATCTGCTCCCATGCTGCCTCCTTCAATGTGCGGTCATGGTACGACTCCGCATGGGTGTTCCAGACCTCCGGCCGCTCCTGAACTAACCTAATGAGCTTCCCAACATCCATCTGCCGAGGCATGCCTGCAAGGTGCTTGTGGTGCTTTTGCAAACGGTGTGGCCTCTTTTGCAAAACCTGCTGTCTAACCAACTTCCTGCTTTTCTGCTGGTTTCAACTAGTTAGTTCAAACTCATTTGCATTGAGACAACGTGTCCTGCGTGAAAAACGCGCGTTCGCAGCTGCTGCCAGCGTATGACATGCGTGATTTTCACGCACCCATTGACTTCAATGGGTGCGTGATGCGTGAAATACGCAGAGTTTTTGAACCTGTCGCGTATAGTACGCAGCGAACAAACGCTGCGCAAGAATCACGCACTGTTTGAACTGCCTCATTGACTTCTATAGTGCTGTGCGTGATGCGCAGAAAATACGCGGCCTGCACGCGCGCAAATCGCGCTCGTCTGAATCCCCCCTAAGGCTGGGTTCACACACACTATTTCCGGACGTAATTCGGGCGTTTTAGCCCCGAATTACGTCCGAAAATGCGGCTCAAAAGCGTTGGCAAACACCTTCCCATTCATTTGAATGGGTCTTACGATATTCTGTGCCGATGGTCATTTTTTTTACGCGCCGCTGTCAAAAGACGGCGCGTAAAAGAGACGCCCGCGTCAAAGAAAAGCCTGTCACTTCTTGAGACGTAATTGGAGCCGTTTTCCCTTGACTCCATGGAAAAACAGCTCCAATTACGTCCGTAATGGACGCAGCGAAAAGCGCCTCAACATGCCATTACGTCTGAAATTCCAGAGACGTTTTCTCCTGAAAACAGCTCCGTAATTTCAGCCGTAATGGACGCTGCCGTGTGAACATACCCTAAAATGACCATCAGCCCGTCCACTCACAGTAAAACGACCATTAGCCCCCCAATCACAGTAAAACTACCATCAGCCCCCCACTCACAGTAAAATGACCATCAGCCCTCCACTCACAGTAATACTACCATCAGCCCCCACTCACAGTAAAATGACCATCAGCCCCCCACTCACAGTAAAACTACCATCAGCCCCCCACTCACAGTAAAACTACCATCAGCCCCCCACTCACAGTAAAATGACCATCAGCCCGCCACTCACAGATGCCCCCTGTAGATAGTACCACACAGCCCATTGTAGGTAGTGCCACACAGCCCCCTTGTAGGTCGTGCCACACAGCCCCCTTGCAGGTCGTGCCACACAGCCCCCTTGCTGCACAGCCCCCTTGTAGGTCGTGCCACACAGCCATCTTGTAGTTCGTGCCACACAGCCCCCTGTAGGTCGTGCAACACAGCCCCTTTGTAGGTAGTAGGGATGTCACAAAACCTGAATTTGGACTTCGATACCGATACTTTGTGTGGTATTGCAATTTCGATACCAAACGATACTTTACCAACAGTAATAAAAAAAAGTTCTTCCATTTTCTGATGTGAGGCGCGAGGTGTGATGGTGAATTTAACCTCCATGTGCCTCAAATTAATAGTAATTAAAGAGGCTCTGTCACCAGATTTTGCAACCCCTATCTGCTATTGCAGCAGATCGGCGCTGCAATGTAGATTACAGTAACGTTTTTATTTTTAAAAAACGAGCATTTTTGGCCAAGTTATGACCATTTTTGTAGTTATGCAAATGAGGCTTGCAAAAGTCCAAGTGGGTGTGTTTAAAAGTAAAAGTCCAAGTGGGCGTGTATTAGGTGCGTACATCGGGGCGTTTTTAATACTTTTACTAGCTGGGCGCTCTGATGAGAAGTATCATCCACTTCTCTTCAGAACGCCCAGCTTCTGCCAGATCACGCTGTGACGTCACTCACAGGTCCTGCATCGTGTCAGACAAGCGAGGACACCGGCACCAGAGGCTACAGTTGATTCTGCAGCAGCATCAGCGTTTGCAGGTAAGTAGCTACATCGACTTACCTGCTAACGCCGATGCTGCTGCAGAATCAACTGAAGCCTCTGGTGCCGGTGTCCTCGCTCGTCTGACACGATGCAGGACCTGTGAGTGACGTCACAGCGTGATCTCTCGAGAACACGCTGTGTCTGCACTGCCAGAAGCTGGGCGTTCTGAAGAGAAGTGGATGATACTTCTCATCAGAGCGCCCAGCTAGTAAAAGTATTAAAAACGCCCCGATGTACGCACATAATACACGCCCACTTGGACTTTTACTTTTAAACACACCCACTTGGACTTTTGCAAGCCTCATTTGCATAACTACAAAAATGGTCATAACTTGGCCAAAAATGCTCGTTTTTTAAGAATAAAAACGTTACTGTAATCTACATTGCAGCGCCTATCTGCTGCAATAGCAGATAGGGGTTGCAAAATCTGGTGACAGAGCCTCTTTAACCCCATCATGTTTCTCAGTCATAATGGGTTAATGTGTGAGGTACATGATGGGGCTAATTACTATTAATTTGAGGCACATGGAGGTTAAATTCATCACACCTCGGGCCTCACATTAATAAGTGAAAGAATTTTTATTTCATTTTTTTTTTACAGCGTACACATCATAAATGACGCAAAAAAATTGTTGTGCAGGTTATTACGGCCGCGCCAATACCGAATATGTGTATATTTTATGTATTGAGACTTATTTTAATGTTTATTGTAAAAAAGGCATATGTGTATTTTTTAAAATTTAAAGAGGCTCTGTCACCAGATTTTGCAACCCCTATCTGCTATTGCAACAGATAGGCGCTGCAATGTAGATTACAGTAACGTTTTTATTTTTAAAAAACGAGCATTTTTGGCCAAGTTATGACCATTTTTGTATTTATGCAAATGAGGCTTGCAAAAGTACAACTGGGCGTGTTGAAAAGTAAAAGTACAACTGGGCGTGTATTATGTGCGTACATCGGGGCGTTTTTACTTCTTTTACTAGCTGGGCGTTCTGACGAGAAGTATCATCCACTTCTCTTCAGAACGCCCAGCTTCTGGCAGTGCAGACACAGCCGTGTTCTCGAGAGATCACGCTGTGACGTCACTCACAGGTCCTGCATCGTGTCAGACGAGCGAGGACACATCGGCACCAGAGGCTACAGTTGATTCTGCAGCAGCATCAGCGTTTGCAGGTAAGTCGCACGATTTTGCAAATTACAGCAACTTACCTCCTGTTCATTCTCTATGGGAGCGCCGGAAAAAGCCGACCACTGCACTCGGCTATCTCCGGCGCTCCCTTAGAGAATGAATGGAGCTGCAGTGCGCACGCGAGTGTAACCGGAATACCCCTTAACAAGGTATTTGACAGCCGCTCCTACATAGTGCCAGCGCGGTTGTTGGCCGCGTTGAGACAGTGTGAGGGCCGCTCCGTGTGGCCGTACCCTAAAGAATCCTTTCTCCCCATACATAACGCTATAAATAACGCTAAGTTCCCCTCCCCCATGATTCATAATAAGCTCCTACACCACAAAATAAACTATACAGAAGTCCCCCTCCCCACAAAATACATTTTTAAAGAATCCCCCCCCACTCCTATAGCATTTAGGGCAATGTCCCCTCACCTTCAAAATCGATCTGTAAAAAATACACACACGCACACACACGCACACACACACACACACACACACACACACACACACACACACACACACACACACACACACACACACACACAAAGTACCTATAACCTAGCCTCCCCTCCCCCACAAAATCGATCTTTTAAAAAAAAAACATCCTGTTACACATCACATAAAGCCCCCTCTTTCCTCCTCCCTCACACAGCACATAAATAGACATAGATTAAGCTAAAGCTGCTGCTCTTACCTGACTCTGGAGCTCCGTGGAGGAGTCTTCACTGGGGCAGCAGCACAGCAGGAAGGAGCTGCGTGAGGTGCTGAGTGTGTGTGTGACACTGCAGTACAGGCTGTGCCAATTGGTGGAGCAGACAGAAGCACCTGCTGCTCCTCCAATCAGCGCTCAGTTCACGCAGCAGTGCAGAGGACGGAACATTTCTCCTCTCTTCTGCTCGTACCCACTGGCGCCCCCCTTACAGCATGGCGGCCGGTGCCCTGTGCGACCGCACGTGTCGCACATAGCTAAGGCCGGCCATGGTAAAACCAATACGCTCCGCAGCACACATAACATCTGCGGACTTCATTGCGGAAATTTGACTCTCCTTTGAAGTCAATGGAGAAATTCCGCAATGAGTCCGCAGTAAGCAAAAAAAACACCCTCCTCCTCCTCCTCACATGCGCTTCGCACTGTGAGGAGAGAGAGCGAGCGACGGCAGACACGGCCGTCACACTACACACCAACACCACATAGTTAAAATTTGCACACGCGCAATGTAACATATACGGCTGCTGAAGACGCAGCCATATTATTTAACAGAGCATGCGTGGTAGTGTGTCAACCATGCATGCAGATGGGGAAACACGTGGTGCAGTTCCGTCATTTATGACGTTAGGGTATGTTCACACGTAGTCAACAAAAACGTCTGAAAATCCAGAGCTGTTTTCAAGGGAAAACAGACCCTGCTTTTCAGACGTTTTTTTACCAACTCGCATTTTTCGCGGCGTTTTCACGCCGTTTTCGCGGCGTTTTTTACGTCCGTTTTTGGAGCTGTTTTCATTGGAGTCTATGAGAAAACAGCTCCAAAAACGTCCAAAGAAGTGTCCTGCACTTCTTTTGACGAGGTTGTATTTTTACGCGTCGTCGTTTGACAGCTGTCAAACGACGACGCGTAAATAACAGGTCGTCTGCACAGTACGTCGGCAAACCCATTCAAATGAATGGGCAGATGTTTGCCGACGTATTGTAGCCCTATTTTCAGACGTAAAACGAGGCAAAATACGCCTCGTATACGTCTGAAATTTGGCCGTGTGAACATACCCTAACCGTACATTGTGAAAGCCGGAAACCGGAAGTTAGTCGCGAATGGACGGGTATGCACAGGAAGTGCAAATTTTACATTGCCAAGCGGTCACGTGACGGAAGAGGGGATACGACGCTACATTCAGCTAATCAAACGTAAGTATATTATAAAGTTATATGTTTTCCATTGTTTAGTTTAACTAAGGCCTCATTTACACGAACGTGATATACGTCCGTGCGACTCGCGTGCTTTTCACGCGGGTCGCATGGACCTATACAAGTCTATGGGGGCATGCAGACAGTCCGTGAGTTTTGCTCAGCATCACGTGCTTTTCTGTTTACAAACATCCGAACGGAGTGTCTTAGAGATGAGCGAACCGAACTTCACCGGGTTCGGCCGAACTCGTTTTGACCGAACCCGGCAGGAGACAGTCACTGTCCAGGGTGCTGAAAGAGTTAAACTGGTTCAGCACCCTGGACAGTGACTTCCGATCCCAATATACGTGAACGTGTAAACAAAAAAAAAGTTCTGACTTACCGATAACTCCCGGCTTCTTCCTCCAGTCTGACCTCCCGGGATGACAATTCAGTCCAAGTGACAGCTGCAGCCAATCACAAGCCAAGCACAGGCTGCAGCGGTCACATGGACTGCCGCGTCATCCAGGGAGGTGGGGCCAGATGTCAAGAGAGGCGCGTCACCAAGGACGCGTCACCAAGGCAACGGCCGGGAAGTTCTCGGTAAGTACGAACCTCTTTTTTTTTAAACAGGTTACTCGATATGGTGATCGGAATTCACTGTCGAGGGTGCTGAAAGAGTTACTGCCGATCAGTTAACTCTTTCAGCACCCTGGACAGTGACTGACGTCGACTAGCCTGATGGCGGCTGCGCGAAAACCACGCAGTCGCGCATCATACACTGATGACACACGGAGCTGTCAAGTGCAAAACGCACACACTCGTGTAAATCAGGCCTAAAAGTAATTTTTTGCTTCCGGAAAACCCCTTGAAACTCTTTGAAAACCCCAGTTACTTGGTTAAATCAGTAAAAATTGTCCATCTGGCCAGTTTGGGCCAGCCTGAATTCAACTGAATTTTATTTGGGTCATAAGTGTCTGTGTGTTGGCAGTGTCAGGGTATGTTCACACGCAGTGGTTTCAGACGTAATTCGGGCGTTTTACGCCTCGAATTACGCCTGAAAAAACGCCCCTAAGGATGGGTTCACACGACCTATTTTCAGGCGTAAACGAGGCGTATTATGCCTCATTTTACGCCTGAAAATAGGGCTACAATACGTCGGCAAACATCTGCCCATTCATTTGAATGGGTTTGCCGACGTATTGTGCAGACGACCTGTAATTTACGCGTCGTCGTTTGACAGCTGTCAAACGACGACGCGTAAAATGACTGCCTCGGCAAAGAAGTGCAGGGCACTTCTTTGCCACGTAATTTGAGCCGTTCTTCATTGAACTCAATGAAGAACAGTTCAAGATATACGAGCGTCACAGATGCCTCGTATATTACGAGGAGGAGCATTTACGGCTGAAACGACGCAGCTGTTTTCTTCTGAAAACAGGCTGTCATTTCAGCCGTAAATGACAGCTAGCGTGTGAACATACCCTAATGCGCCTACAAATATCTGCCCATTGCTTTCAATGGGAACTACAATGTTCTGTTCCCACGAGCCTTTATTTTACGCGTCACTGTCAATATACGGTGCGTAAAATGACGGCTCGTCAAAAGAAGTGCAAGACACTTCTTGGAACGTTTTTGGAGGCATTTTTCATTGACTCCATTGAAAAATAGCTCCAAAAACGGCCGTAAAAAGTCAGCGAACAAAGCGAGTTGTTAAAAAAACTTCTGAAAATCAGGAGCTGTTTTCACCTGAAAACAGCTCCGTATTTTCAGACGTTTCTGATCACTGTGTGTGAACATACCCTCAGGGTATGTTCACACGGTCTATTTTCAGACGAAATTCGGCCGTTTTACACCTCGAATTACGCCTGAAAAAAACGCCCCTAATATGCCTACAAACATCTGCCCATTGCTTTCAATTTGAATTACGATGTTCTGTTCCCATGAGCCTTTAGGCTGGGTTCACACGACCTATTTTCAGATGTAAACGAGGCGTATTATGCCTCGTTTTACGTCTGAAAATAGGGCTACAATACGTCGGCAAACATCTGCCCATTCATTTGAATGGGTTTGCCGACGTACTGTGCAGACAACCTGTCATTTACGTGTCGTCGTTTGACAGCTGTCAAACGACGACGTGTAAAAATACAGCCTCGTCAAAAGAAGTGCAGGACACTTCTTTCAGACGTAATTTGAGCCGTTCTTCATTGAACTCAATGAAGCACAGCTCAAAATTTACGGCTGTCAGAGAAGCCTCGCAAAATGCGAGGAGGAGCAATTACGGCTGAAACGAGGCAGCTGTTTTCTCCTGAAAACAGTCTGTCATTTCAGACGTAAAAGCCTGCTACCGTGTGCACATACCCTTATTTTACGCGTCGCTGTCAAAATACGGCGTGTGAAATGACGGCTCGTCAAAAGAAGTGCAGGACACTTCTTGGGACGTTTTTGGAGACGTTTTTCATTGACTCCATTAAAAAACAGCTCCAAAAACGGCCGTAAAAAACACTGCAAAAAAACCTGTGAAAATCAGGAGCTGTTTTCGCTTGAAAACAGCTCCGTATTTTCAGACGTTTTTTGCTAAGCCGTGTGAACATTTTGCAGGAGGAAAATTCTGCCGTTTGGGATTTTGAGGCAGATTTTGTCCTTCCTGCACGTCGTTTGCCGTGATTTTTGCGGCGTTTTTCGCCCGCGGCCATTGAGTGCTACGGGCAAAAAACTCAGTGAACTACGCTTTCTCTGCCTCCCATTGATGTCAATGGGAGGTCAGAGGCGTAAACGCGCAAAGACAGGGCATGTCCCTTCTTTGGCTGTGTTCACACAGAGTTTTTGCAGGAGGAAAAATGCTCCAGATGTTTTTTGCACAGTGGTTTGACAAAAACTCGTCAAAACACTCGTCGAGACGTTTTTATCCTGTTTCTGACTGATTGAAATGGGGTTTTGGAGGCAGAAACCGCCTCAAGATAGGTCATGTCGCTTCATTTTACCGCAACGCGGTTTTTCTGCTCGCAGTAAAAAAACTCGTCCGCCTTGATATTAATGGGAGGCATTTTCGGGCGGTTTTTGACGAGTTTTGCAGAGCAATTTGCGCGCCAAAAAACTTGTAAAAAAACTCAGTGTGAACAGGGCCTTTCTCCCGCGCGGCGGTTTTACCGCTCGTGGGAGAAAACCGTCCCCGCCTCCCATTGAAATCAATGGGAGGCATTTTCGGCCGGTTTTTGACGGTTTCCGCTCCAAAAATCTCGTCAACATACTCTGTGTGAACAGGCCCTTAGGGTATGTTCACACGCAGTGTTTTCAGGCGTATTTCGGGGCATTTACGCCTCGAAAGACACCTGAAAAAACGGAAGCTGAACGCCAACAAACATCTGCCCATTGAAATCAATGAGAAAAACAGCATTTATTTCATACGGGGCGTCTTTTTACGCCGCTGTTTTAAAAAACGGACCGTAAATAGATGCTCCATAAAAAGAAGTAGAATGTCACTTCTTGAGGCTTTTTTTGGAGCTGATTTTCCATTGAACACTATGAAAAACGCCTCAAAAGAAGCCTGAAAAGAAGCTCCAAATTAATGGGTTATTCCCAAATTGAGTCAAATAATTTTTTTTATACATTCTAAGCTGGAATTTAATATTAAAACATTTGCTGTTAAAAAATAAGAAAAATGTATTCCCTAAGTACCTTTTTTTTTACACTTGATAACTCAGCAAGTGCTAGATACCTTTTCAAAAAAGGGGCGTGAGCGGCTTGATGTCAATCAAGCTGCTCTGCAGTGTGCGCGCTCCCGACGTTGCTAGATACTGTAGTTCTAGCAACATCGGGAGAATGTTCGTCTCAAGCAGGCACGGTAAGCGCGGTTGAGACGAACACACCGTGAATGTCAACTACACTACACTACATTCTACCTGTTTCGGCAAGCCACTTTTCCCTCACCCACCCTCTCATTACAGGTAACTTCTGTAGCCGCTGCACCGATGCTGCATCAGCACCCGGCGAACATAAAAAATATTAAAATAATAAACTCACCTAAGATGTTCCTACGGAGCTCGGAACGGTCCCGTCACTTGCCATCTTCCTGCTACTTGGCGCCGCTCACATTCATATTAACAATGCGTTGTGGCGCAGATGATGTAATCATATCAGGCACACGTGATTACGTCTTCTCCACCCTCCGCTTTGTTATTGTGAATGGGAGCAGTAAGAAGAAAAGTGACGGTACCGTTCACTTCGAGAGAACGTCTTAGGTGAGTTTATTTATGTATGTATGTATGTATGTATGTATGTATGTATGTATGTATGTATGTATGCATGTATGTATGTATGTTTGCATGTATGTATGTTTGCATGTATGTATGTTGGCATATATGTATATATGTGCATGTATGCATGTATGTTGGCATGTATGTATGTATATATGTGCATGTATGTATGTTTGCATGTATGTATGTTTGCATGTATGTGTATGTATGCATGTATGTATGTTTGCATGTATGTATGTATGTATGTATGTATGTTTCCATGTATGTATGTATGTTTCCATGTATGTATGTATGTATGTTGCCTTGTATGTATGTATGTATGTATGTATGTTTGCATGTATGTATGTTTGCATGTATGTATGTTGGCATGTATGTATGTATGTATATATGCATGTATGTATGTATGTATGTTTGCATGTATGTATGCAAACATACATACATACATGCATATATACATACATACATACATATTCACCCAGCACAGCAACGTTTCACTTCCTCAATGGAAGCATTTTCAAGCAATTTGTGAAAAACACACATAGGTATATATTAGGAGAGCAAAGTATGTATGTATGTATGTATGTATGTGCATGCATGTATGTATGTTTGTATATATGTATGTATGTTTGTTTGTTTGTTTGTATATATGTCTGTATGGCCATGTATGATACTGTCTGCTGGAGCCCTGTATCTAAGCCAACTTTACGGCAGGCTTCTATACATGGTACAACAGTCAGTATTACATATGAAACTGAAACTAAGCCTACAACATGTTTTATTCACTTTTTTTTAATATTGTTTTTTTTCAGGTTTGGTCGTTGGACTACGTCGGTTTCGAGGACTACTTCGATGACGCCTTTTTTTTCTACAATAAAATGGTTAATGAGGGTTGTGTTGGGGGTGCTTTATTTCAATAAAATATTTTATCTATATCTTTGTCTTTTCTTTTCAACTTTTATTACTACCACTTTAGCAATGGCCGCTGTCTGAGTGACAACATCCATTACTAAGGCGAGGCTTAGTGTTAGACGGTGCAGAGGCTAGCACTAACCACCCATTATTACCCCGGTATCCACCGCCACCAGGGGTGCCGGGAAGAGCCAGGTACGATCCAGTACCCGACCATCTGTTGTGATGGTCGGGCACTGGGGCGGCCGCAGGCTGGTATTATGAGGCTGGGAAGGGCCAAAAACAGTGGACCATTCCTACCCTTGTAATGCTAGGCTGCTGCTGATGTGTTGTATCTGGCTGGTTTAAAAATGGGGGGGACCCCATCTAATTTTTTTTAAATTATTATTTTTTTTTTTTTTTTTTTTTAAAAAGACATGGGGTTCCACCCAATTTATCATAACCAGCCACATACAACACAGTGTTATTAGCCAGGGAATGTACAAAACCAGTGGCCCTTCCCACCCGTGTAATGCCAGGCTGCTGCAGCCTTGTATATGGCTGGTTATTAAAAATGTGGGGGACCCAACGGCTATTGTTAAATTTAAAAAAAAAACGACGTGGGGTTCCCCCCCATTTTTATAACCAGCCCGATACAACACAGCAGCAGCAGCCTAGCATTACAAGGGTGGAAAGGTCCACTGTTTTTGGCCCTTCCCAGCCTCATCATACCAGCGTGCGGCCGCCCCAGTGCCCGGCCATCACAACAGATGGTCGGGTACTGGATCGTACCAAGCCCTTCCCGGCACCCCTGGTGGCGGTGGATATCTGGATACTAATGGGTGGTTAGTGCTAGCCTCTGCACTGGCTAACACTAAGTACCGCCTTAATAATGGACGCTGTCAATCAGCCAACTGACATTATCTAGGCACTAATAAAGTTTTAAAAAAAAACACAAACACAATTTTTTTTATTGAAATAAGAAATCCCCAACAAAACCCTCGTTAACCCTTTTATTAAAATTTGAAAAAACGTAGATCTACACAGTAGTCCAAAGAATCGAAGATGTAGTCCAATCGGTACATCAAAATCTGCAACAGCATAAAAAAAAGTTATCAATGTGAACAATAACAATACTTATACTCACCTACACACACACACACACACACACACACACACACACACACACGCACACACACACGCACGCACGCAGGCACACACACACATATACAAACAAAAACACACATACCCAAACACACACATATACACAAACACGCACATATACACAAACGCACACATATACACAAAAGCACACATATACACAAACGCACACATACACAAACACACACACAAATAAACAAACACACCCATCTATTCACAAACACACACACACATAAACACACATACACACAAGCAAACATATACACAAACACATATAAACAAACACACCCATATATACACAAACACACACATAAACACACAAACACATACACAAACACACACATATACACACAAAGATATACACAAACACATGTACACAAACACACCCATATATACACAAACACACACATAAACACACAAACACACACATATACACACAAACACACACACACACAAACATATACAGAAACACATATACATAAACACACCCATATATACATAAACACAAACACACACACATATACACAAACACACACATATACAAAAACACACACACAAACATATATACACAAACACACCCATATATACACAAACACACACATACACAAACACACACATATACAAAAACACACACACAAACATATACACAAACACACCCATATATTCACAACCACACACACATAAACACACAAACACACACATATACACAAACACACACACACATACAAAAACAAACACACAAACATATACACACAAACATATACACAAAACACACCCATATATACACAAACACACATACACGTATACACACAAACATATACACAAACACATATGCACAAACACACCCATATATACACAAACACACACACACATAAAGACACAAACACACACACATATACACAAACACACACACATATACAAAAACACACACAAACATATACACACAAACATATACACGAACACACCCATATATACACAAACACACACACACATATACACAAACACACCCATATACAAAAACACACACAGACACAAACATATACACACAAACATATACACAAACACATATACACAAACACACCCATATATACACAAACACACATAAACACACAAACACACACATATACACAAACACACAGATATACAGAAACACACACACACACACAAATATACACACAAACATATACACATACACAAATACACCCATATATACGCACGCACACACAAACACACAAACAAACACACACACACACATATGCACAAACACACACAAACATATACACACAAACATATACACAAACACATACACACCCATATATACACAAATACACACATAAACACACATACACACACATATACACAAACACACATATAAAACAAAAACACACAAAGTCACATACCAAAACACACATATATACACAAACACACACACACATATATATATATATATACATACCTTTAGCGGAGCGCAGACTTCTCCTCGCAACGGGTGCCTTCCACTGCATCTCCTGCGCATGCGCCGATATGCGCCGAGATGCGGGTTCACGAGAAAAATGACATCCTCTGCTCAGGACGGAGAGGATGTGATTACGCATGCGCGGCCACCGCTAAAGGTAAATAGCGGAACCTAGACAACGAACAAAATACAAAGATGGACTGACCGCTACTTCAATCAAGAATATCAAGAAAACGACATCGCTGGCCGACGGACAGGTAATTAGAAAAATTCTTATTTTTACATGGCGGAGCTTCCTAGATAAATTTTTGAAGATGGGAATAACCCTTTAAGGGTATGTTCACACAGCCTATTTTCGGTCGTTTTTCGGGACGTAAACGGCCGAAAAACGGCTGAAAAATCGGAAGCAGAACGCCTCCAAACATCTGCCCATTGATTTTAATGTGAAAACGGCGTTCTGTTCCGACGGAGCGTTTTTCGCAGAGTTCTTTTACGCGTAAAAAAACGGCAGCGAAAAAGAAGTGCAGGACACTTCTTGGGACGTTTTTGGAGCCGTTTTCCATAGACTCTATTGAAAAAAGCTCCAAAAATGGCCATAAAAAACGCAGCGAATAACGCCGCGAAAATCGCGAGTGGCACAAAAAACTTCTGAAAATCAGGAGCTGTTTTCTCTTGAAAACAGCTCCGTATTTTGAGACATTTTCGACTCTGCGTGTGAACATACCCTAAAAGAAGCTTCATTTTCAGCTTCAAAAACGCCTGAAAATCAGAGGCTGTTTTCTCTGAAAACAGCTCCGTATTTTCAGATGTTTTTGAGTTTGTGTGTGCACATACCCTTAAATTAGTGGCCTAAAGTCTTTTAACCCTTTGAGAACACCAGTTACTTGTTGAAATCAGCAAAAAGTGGCTGCCTACCCACTTTGATGCCAGTTTTTATGCTAAGAACCACTTTGGGTCATACCTCCCAACCGTGCCGGATTCAGCGGGACAGTCCCGGATTCCAGGCGGTGTCCCGCTGTCCTGCGCGGCAGAGGTATGTCCCGCTTTCAACTGTAACTACTGTGTTTGAGGCACTATGGGGGAATTACACCGTTTGAAGGCCACTATGGGGGCACTATACTGTGTGGAGGGTTCACACTGAGTTTTTTTAACCACTCCGCAAAACTCGTCAAAAACCGCCTGAAAATTTCTTCTATTAATTTCAATGGGAGGCAGACGAGTTTTTTTACCGCGAGCGGAAAAACTGCGTCATGGTGAAAAGAAACGACATTACCTATCTTGAGGCGGTTTCCGCCTCCAAAACCCCATTTCAATCAGGCAGAAACGGGAAAAAAACGCCTTGACGAGTGTTTTGAGGAGTTTTTGTCAAACCACTGTGTAAAAAACGTCTGGAGCAGTTTTTGCAGGAGGAATCTTCCTCCTGCAAAAAACTCAGTGGGAACACCATGCTTCTAACCCTACCCAACCCCCACCCATACACACCCAGATCAGCCCACACAATCATAGTGTCCCCCCACGGCATATATAGGCCTCGTTCACATGGAGTTTTTTGCAAGAGGAAAATTCTGCCTAAAAATTCCGTTTGGGATTTTGAGACAGATTTTGACCTCCCTGCATGTTGTTTGCCGCGTTTTTCGCCTGCGGCCATTGAGTGCTACGGGCAAAAAACTGCAAAATACGCTTTCTCTGCCTCCCATTGATGTCAATGGGAGGTCAGAGGCGTAAATGCGTGAAGATAGGGCATGTCCCTGAGAAAACCGCCCCCGCCTCCCATTAAAATCAATGGGAGGCATTTTCGGCCGGTTTTTGACGAGTTTTGTGGAGCAGTTTCCGCTCCAAAAAGTTTGTCAAAATACTCTGTGTGAACAGGGCCTTAAGGCGTTTTTTGGAGCTGATTTTCCATTGAACACTATGAAAAACGCCTCAAAATTAAAAGCTTCATTTAGGCCTTGTTCACACTGAGTTTTTTTGACGAGTTTTTTGACGCGGAAACCGCGCCGCAAAACTCCTCAAAAACCGCCCGAAAATGCCTCCCATTGATTTCAATGGGAGTTGGACAAGTTTTTTTACCGCGAGTAAAAAAAACGCGTCGCGGTAAAAAGAAGCGTCATGACCCATCTTGAGGCGGCTTCCGCCTCCAAAACCCCATTTCAATCAGTCAGAAAGAGGAAAAAAACGCCTCAACGAGTGTTTTGACGAGATTTTGTTAAACCACTGTGCAAAAACCGTCTGGAGCAGTTTTTGCAGGAGGAATTTTCCTCCTGCAAAAAACTCCATGTGAACATTTCAGCTTTAAAAATGCTCCATATTTTCAGACGTTTTTTTGCAAGGGTATGTTCAACGCCTGAAAAATTGGAAGCAGAACGCCACCAAACATCTGCCCATTGATTTCAATAAGAAAAACTGTATTCTGTTCCGACCGCGAAAAAGAAGTGTTAACCCCTTAGTGACCACTAATACGCCTTTTTACGTGATTCACTAATGGGCTTTAGGCTAGGCTGACGCCTTTTCACGTCAGCCTAGTCTAAGTCCTGCACGGGTCTCCCGTGCAGGCAGGAGCCGGGGCTCTGCTGTCTGATGACAGCTGAGCTCCTGCTCCAACGCCCGCGATCGAAGTTTACTTCGATCGCGGCCGTTTAACCCATTAAATGCCGCAGTCAATAGCGACCGCGGCATTTAACTTTGTTTACAGAGGGAGTGCGCTCCCTCTGTCACCCATCGGCGGCCCGCTAATGCAATCGCGGGTCTCCGATGGGGTGTCATGGCAGCCGGGGGACTGATAAAAGCCCCCAGGTCTGCCCTGGACATATTCCTGTTAGGACGCGCCGGAGGCACGTCCTAACAGATTGCCTGTCAGATTTACACTGACAGGCAATAATGCTCTGGTATACGAAGTATACCAGAGCATTATAGCAGCGATTGGAACATCGCACAGTAAAGTCCCCTAGTGGGACTAATAAAATCAGTCATCAAAGTGAAATAAAGATTATTAATAAAAAGTACAGTAAAAAAATAAATAAAACCATTTTTTTCCATAAAAAGTGGTTTTATTTAGTAAAAGTGTAAAAAAAAAAAAAAAGTACACATATGTGGTATCGCCGCGACCGTAATGACTCCATTAATAAAGTTAATATGTAATTTAAACCACAAAGTGAACACCGTAAAAAAAAAACGCAAAAAACTATGGCGAAATTGCAATTTTTTTCCATTGCCCCCCAAAAAAGTCATAATAAAAATGAATCAATAAGTCCCATGTACCCCAAAACAGTACCATTCAAAACTACGTCTTGTCCCGCAGAAAACAAGCCCAAAAAATCACTACATTGATGGAAAAATAAAAAAATTACGGCTCTGGGAAAGCGACGATGCAAAAACAAATAATTTTAGTTCAAAAGTGTTTTTATTGTGCAAAAGTCGTAAAACATAAAAAAACCTCCACATATGTGGTATCACCGTAATCGTACCGACCCATAGAATAAAGGTAACATGTTATTTACGCTGCTCAGTGAACGGCGTCAATTTAAAAACGCATAGAACAATGGCGGAATTTCAGTTGTTTTTTATAATCCCCCCCAAAAAGGTTAATAAAAGTTAATATAAAAATTATATGTACCCAAAAATGGTGCTATTAAAAAGCACAACTAATCCCGCAAAAAAACAAGTCCTCATACAGCTATGTAGACAAAAAAATAAAAACGTTATAGCTCTTTGAATGCGACTATAGAAAAACGAATAAAATAGCTTGGTCATTAAGGCCTAAAATGGGCTGGTCACTAAGGGGTTAATTTCTAGGGATGTTTTTGGAGCCGTTTTTCATTGACTCTGTAGAAAACAGCTCCAAAAACGTCCGTAAAAAACGCAGCAAAAATCACAAGTGGCTTTAAGGCTGGGTTCACACGACCTATTTTCAGGCGTAAACGAGGCGTATTATGCCTCGCTTTACGGCTGAAAATAGGGCTACAATACGTCGGCAAACATCTGCCCATTCATTTGAATGGGTTTGCCGACGTATTGTGCAGACAACCTGTAATTTATGCGTCGTCGTTTGACAGCTGTCAAACGACGACGCGTAAGTTGACTGCCTCGGCAAAGAAGTGCAGGGCACTTCTTTGCAACGTAATTTGAGCCGTTCTTCATTGAAGTCAATGAAGAGCAGCTGAGGGTATGTTCACACGGCCTATTTACGGACGTAAATCGGGCGTTTTTGCCCCGAATTACGTCTGAAAATAGCGCCTCAATAGCGCTGACAAACATCTGCCCATTGAAAGCAATGGGCAGACGTTTGTCTGTTCACACGAGGCGTATATATACGCGCCGCTGTCAAATGACGGCGCGTAAATAGACGCCCGCGTCAAAGAAGTGACCTGTCACTTCTTTGGCCGTAATTGGAGCCGCTATTCATTGACTCCAATGAATAGCAGCGCTAATTACGGCCGTAATTGACGCGCCGTTCAAGCGCCTGCACATGCCGGTACGGCTGAAATTACGGGGATGTTTTCAGGCTGAAACATCCCCGTAATTTCAGCCGTTACGGACCCCCGCTGTGTGAACATACCCTCAAGATTTACGAGCGTCACAGACGCCTCGCATAATGCGAGGAGGAGCTTTTACGTCTGAAATGAGGCAGCTGTTTTCTCCTGAAAACAGTCTGTCTTTTCAGACGTAAAAGCCTCTCATCGTGTGCACATACCCAAAAAATGTCTGACGTATTTTCAGACGTCTTTGAGTTTGCGTGTGAACATACCCTGAAAAGAAGCTCCAAATAAAAAGAAGCTTCATTTTCAGCTTCAAAAACACCTGAAAATCAGAGGCTGTTTTCAGCCGTTTTTGACTCAGCATGTGAACAAACCCTATAGAAAACAGCTTAAAAAACGGCCGTAAAAAATGCAGCGAAAATCGTGAGAGGCTTAGGGTATGTGCATACGGTAGCAAGCTTTTACGTCTGAAATGACAGACTGTTTTCAGGAGAAAACAGCTGCCTCGTTTCAGACGTAAATGCTCCTCCTCGCATTTTGCGAGGCTTCTCCGACAGCCGTAAATTTTGAGCTGTGCATCATTGACTTCAATGAAGAACGGCTCAAATTACGTCTGAAAGAAGTGTCCTGCACTTCTTTTGACGAGGCTGTATTTTTACGCGTCGTCGTTTGACAGCTTTCAAACGACGACGCGTAAATGACAGGTTGTCTGCACAGTACGTTGGCAAACCCATTCAAATGAATGGGCAGATGTTTGCCGACGTATTGTAGCCCTATTTTCAGACGTAAAACGAGGCATAATACGCCTCGTTTACGTCTGAAAATAGGTCGTGTGAACCCAGCCTTAAAATATGTCTGAAAATCAGGAGCTGTTTTCCCTTGAAAACAGCTCCTTATTTTCAGATGTTATTGAGTTTGCGTGTGAACATACCCAAATCAACTTCAGCAATGTGAAATACTATATATTTGTTTTCTGCATGACCGCAGCATATAACGGACAGTGTGTAGCTATGGCCTTTCTTCTCTGTATCTCACAGCTCAGCAGACAGCTGCATAGGTGAATAGTTTGATCATCATCATCAGCTTTCAAACAGTATGCAAATTATCCCGACGTCGCGTGTTCCTATTGGTCGTTTCTACTATGGGGCTTTCCTGTGCGTATAACGTTCGACGTCACGCCTCCTCAGTGCTTATTGGCTGGGGTCGCTGATCGTCATGGTGACTTCAGCCTGGTTCATTGTCTGGAGTCTGAGGAGCAGATGGAGCTTGAGGGACAGGGGAAGTCGGCCCTTCCTGGAGAACTGGGCTCGGAAGTCCCTGAGCTACTGAGAGCATTATGGGAAGAGCCTGAGAAACCAGGACGGAGTCCTGGAGGCCGTGTAAAATCTCACCGGCAGCACCGTTACAGGTTGTGCCCGTTGGCCAGGGAAAGCTACGGTAAGCTGCTGCTGTCAAAGGGGAAGGTTCTAGATTCTAGGAAGAACGTCGCTTATGATTTGTGTATACATTTGGTGTGCTGTAAATAAAAGCTTTTGACAGAATTGTCCATTATGACTCACGTGAGCTACAGTCGGTAGAAGCCATGACATAATGCAGAATATAGAGCTACACATGGTAATCCCAGAATTAAAGACCATGATAATGTGCCCGTGGAGATGTACAGAATTGTTAAATAATATTGTTTGTCGCTTTTATGTGGAAATATTGGCCAAACCCCTTAACAGACCCGTAGTTGTGGGAAAACGTGGACCTGGTTTGCCATAGATATGAACACCATTTATTTATTCTTCTGCAGTAGGGTCAATATTTTGACTTCAGTAAACCGCTCTGATTGTCTTGTGATGCGTATTAACGGAAATAGCAATATATTACCATATATTGGAGTACGGCTACCAGAAAATCATAAAACATTGCAATAAAGGTCAGAAGTGACAAAACCAGAGCTGCACACTATTGCAATTCTGGCCATTAAAATGCAACAGAAACTTGACGGAACCGAGACTAGCGGTAATGTGAACAGTCGCGTAATCGCTTCCTGCAAATCTACTGAAGCAAAGTACATAAGATATATTTATTAGGCTACATGCACACAACCGTTTGTATTTTGTGGCCCGTAAAAACAACGCATTTGCTTTGTCTTTGTGTCCTTTGCATCCATTCCGTATGTCTGGATGTCATTCATATTCATGGATCTGCAAAAAAAAAAAAAAATGGAAGGCAGGAAATGTCAATATCTTGTCCCAACCTCCTGAGGTCACGTGGTCCCCGTCGTCAAGCAAACCCTCCGCAAAACACAGACTGCATACGGCCGTCCATGGCTTTCACATCGCCATAGACTTGAACGGATGAGACCAAGATGCAAACACGGTGAGGAATGGGACCTGCTCGGAGTTTGGCGGCCCAGTCCCATGGCCCATACACGAAGCTGTGGAAAACACTGTAGTGTGCATGTGGTCATAGAAATGAATGGGTCCGTGTGCTATTTGTTAAAAATAAAACGGATAGCGCACTGGCAAAAACAGTCATGTGCATGTAACCTTCGGTACATAACTGAGGAAAGCAAATCTTACAAGGACTAAGTGCCACGTGTCACCCTTGCAAAAACCCATCTACAAAGAGCTGGACAACAGGTCTCCGCCATTTTACACCATGCCCACAAAAAACGGCGCCAAGTATAAAGCTAAGTTCACACATGCTGTAAAAGCTGTGGCAATTCCGCAACGCATTATAGTAGCAGAAAAGTGGATGAGATTTCAACTAATCTCCACATGCTGTGGAAAATAATACGCAGAAAAGTGCGGAAATTGACTTGCGGGGAAGATTATCTGCAGAATGTGAATTTCTCTTGGGGATTTAATGCACAGAAATTGTCGGATATAGTGAAGTATTTGTGCTATGTGTCAACAAGGTCTAAATAGAGGAAAAGATGTTAGCTTGTGCAATTTAAATAATTTTTTTTTAATAAATATTTCTCTGTATCTGAAGACTCCTCTTCCCTGTAGGTTGCTGCCATTATAAGGCCTCATGCACACGACGGTAGAGGTGTTCACGGTCTGTGATTACGGAACGGACGGGATGTGCATGGTCTTCAATGAGCACGGACTGCAATTGCGGTCCGTATAATGACATGTCCTATTTATTTATTTTTGTGCCTGGACTACAGCCAATGCACGGACCGTCAAAACCATGCTCGTGTGCGTTGGCCCAATTGCGTATAGTATATGGCCGCAAATCCACGGTGGTGTGCATGAAGCCTAACTGTCAAAAGTTCCAGTTGGCAGAAACTATTATGAAGCAAGACTCTAAGTTAAAGTGGTTGTCCTCTATTAGACGGCAGTGTAAATGTCTCACAACTGCGGGTGGTTTATGGTAAAAAAAAAACAAAAAAACACTCAGAACGGTGCAGTGTTTTTTGTTTTTTTTTTTTTGTTTTTTTTCCGCCTCCCATTGATTTCAATAGAGGTTCATAAGTGGAACCCGCTCCAAAATAGAATATGATGCTTTTTTCCCCCCGCAAGCGGACAAAAAACGTCCGTGGAAATCTATGGAAGGAGATTTGAGGCTTTTTTTGGCACGGATTCCGATGCCAAAAACGCCATGTCAACTGGGCCTTGAACTGAGAACATAGGCTGCATGTGCAAGTGCTGAGAATTCCTCCGTGAGATGAGGGTGTATTTACATGAGTCGTTTTTGACACAATTTTATAATTGCACCCAAATTGTGCAATTTTTGTAAGAATTGCAACAAAAAAACAATCCTGTAAATACACCCTAAGGGCCTGTTCACATCTTTGTGGTATTCTGTTGTTCTTCTCCATCAGAGGAGCAGAAGAAGGGAATACTGTAAGCAACGGTTCCGTTGCAGAACGGATACCGCCGGTGGCTGACGGGACCCATTAACGTCAATAGGTTTCCGTGATGTTACCGGAAACAATAGCGTTTGTTCGTTCATCCGCTGATTGCTGCCCTGTTTACACAGGGCAATTATCAGCAATGAGCGTTATATGAAGGCTTGTCTGCCTGATAATTGCTCGGTGTAAAACCCTCTTAGGCTCTGTTCACACAGTTTTTTGCCATGGTTTTTGTCGCAAAAGACGGACGAAATTGACTACCATTGATTTCAATAGGAGGTGGAGGCACTATTTTTACCGCAAGCAAAAAAAACTCTAGCGGGAAAAAGTGACATGCCCGATCTTGAGGCTTTTTCCGCCACAAAAACCCGATTGAAATCAATGGGAGATGGAAATAAACAAATTTTTTTTCCGTAAAAAACACTTGGTTATTTCATCTTCCTGTTGAAGAGATGACCAAAAAACGCATCAAACGCGTGTGGTGCAAAACCACTTAAAAAAAACCGGAGCTGACTCTTCCAGGCAGAATTTTTTGCCTGCAAAAAACTCAGTGTGAACAGGGCCCAAAGTCACAAACATCCAATGAAGGGGACAAACTCACCATGACGCCATATGACCAGAGATGGTCAAGTAAGAAAATATATATACGTACATCAAAGCACTCTCTTACATTTGCTGCCTAGTAACAGAATGTAACCCCTTCATAACATAACAAAAAGAGGCTTTGTCACCAGAGTATAAGTGCCCTATCTCCTACATAATCTGATCGGCGCTGTAATGTATAGATAACAGTGGTTTTTATTTTGAAAACCGATAATTTTTTAGCAATTTTAGATTTATGCTAATTCGTTTCTTAATAGACAACTGGGCATTTTTTACCAACTGGGCGTTGTGAAGAGAAGTGTATGACCAATCCGCATCATACACTTCTCTCCATTCATTTCCATCTGTATTCACAGCACAGCGTGATCTCGCGAGATCACGCTGGGCTGTCTCATACACCCACAGTAACTTTACCGAAGTGTCTTGTGAGTGAATAGACATCGCTTCCAGCAAGGATGCAATGTCTATTAACACTCCCGACACAGAAACTTTACCGAAGTGCGATTTAAGCCGTAAAAACTCAGGACATGTCGTTTTACGGTCCGGATCTGCGAATTCACCAATACTGGCAAATTGTTGTGGGTCTGTGAGTCCTGATGACACACTGATGCACAACAACAATGTTTTGCGTTCCGATGAACCGCAACAGGTCCGTGGTTTTACGGACCACAAAACCAGTTTGGTTGTGTGCATGTGAGGCCTTAGGCTGGGTTCACACGAGCATGTTACGTTCGTAATGGACGGAACGTATTTCGGCCGCAAGTCCCGGACCGAACACACTTCAGGGAGCCGGGCTCCTAGCATCATAGTTATCTATGGCGCTAGGTGTCACTGACTCGCTGGAGGACAACTGTCCCGTACTGTAATCATGTTTTCAGTATGGGACAGTAGTTCCACGGAGAGACAGGGACTACTAGCATCGTACATAACTATGATGCTAGGAGCCCGGCTCCCTGCAGTTTGTTCGGTCCGGGGCTTGCGGCCGAAATACGTTCCATCCATTACGGGAGTAATGTGCTCGTGTGAATCCAGCCTTATATTTATAATAGCCTTAATTGGACTAATGAACATAAGACTAGTGCTACACAGCTTGTTTCCCCATGTAAACATGGCAAGTTTAACCTCTTAACAACCGGCGCATAGTGTTTTTACGTCGGCCGTTCAGGGTAGTTCTTCTGAAGCACCACCTTTTCACGTCTGCACTTCAGAAGAACCTTCCCCGCATCGTGCGGGGTGCTGCTGAAGCCTGGGCTGTTAGTAACAGCCTCGGGCTTCAGGGCAACGATCAGAGACCACTAGCAGTGGTCTCCGATCATATTTAACCCCTCAGATGCGGCGCTCTATAGAGCGCCGCATCTGAGAGATTTTAGTGGGAGGGGCCTCCCTCTCTCATCCCACTGGCATCCCCGCGTGCATCGCGGGGTGCCGATGGGTTCTATGGCAGCCTGGGGGCCTAAGAAAGGCCACCAGGTCTGCCTTTTAGTAAAAGCCTGTTGGGCCATGCCAGAGGCATGACCTAACAGGTGCCTGTCCGTTTTACACTGACCAGCAATAATACACTGCAATACAAAAGTATTGCAGTGTATTATAATAGCGATCAGAAGTTTGCACAGTAAAGTCTCCCAGTGGGACTAAAAATAAAGTTAAAAAAAAAAGTTAAAGTTTGAAATAAATAAATAAATGTCCCAAGTAAAACATTTTTAAAAAAAAAAACGCTTTTTCCCCTTAGAAAAGTTTCTCATATTTGGCATCGCCGCGTCCGTAACGAAGCCAACTATAAAGCGATTACATAATTTAACCCGCACGGTGAACGCTGTAAAAAATATAATAAAAAAACAACGCCAGAATTTCTGTTTTTTGTTCATCTGCCTTCAAAAGAATTTGATAAAAAGTGATCAATCGCATCTACTCCAAAATGGTACCAATAAAAACTACAAGTAGTCAAAAAATAAAGTTATGGCTCTTAAAATATGGCGACACAAAAGCAAATAATTTTGAAAAAAAAAGTGTTTTTAACGTGTAAAAGTAGGGAAACCTAAAAAAAAATCCCATATAAATTTGGTATCGCCGCAATCGTAATGACCCACTGAATAAAGTTATTTATACCACACGATAAACGGCGTAACATTAAGACGCAAAAAAAATGGCAATTTCTGTTGTTTATCCAGTAACTCACTAAAAAAAGTTATTAAAAAGTTGATCAATAAATTATATGTACCCCAAAATGGTGCTATTATAAAATACAACTTGTCCCACAAAAAAAAGTCCGTATACAGCCATGTCGACACAAAAAAAAAAAGTTATAGATTTTTGAATGCGACGATGGAAAAACTTTAAAAATTGCTCGGTGATTAAGGTTTAAAATACCTTCGGTGTTAAAGGGTTAAGCAATGCTGCTGTATACGCCGGACAGCCGATCGTTTATTTCCGAATTAGCTGTTTAATGTTTTATAGTAAAATAAGTCAATTTACCTTCCTTTCTCTTCACAGCTCTTCGGAAGTTGCAAGAAGCAGCCAATAGAAATGATCTAGACACAGGTAAGTTTTTTACATATATGTCAACCGCTAAATCCATGAAGAAAATAAATATTGACTAACGTATTATACTTTCACCCCTTCCCACACCTTGACGTAACTGCACGTCAAGATGAGCAGTAACTTTGCGCACCTCAACGTGCAGTTACGTCTGTATTTCGGCAGTTAACCGCCGCGCGGCGCTACACCGCAGTGGTGGTTAACTGTGCAGGGTGGCCGCTCTGCATTCCCTGCTGCCGATCAGCGGCCCATAGCCGCTGATTTCGGCAGTTAACCCCTTCGATGCGGCGGTCGATTGCAATCGTCGCATTTAAAAAGTTTAGCAGAGATCAGCAGCCCCCACGTGAAATCACGGGGGCTGGCGATGGTACCCATGGCAACCGGATGCCGGACAATGACCGCAGCGATCAGAGCTTCAAGTCTAGGTGTCACCTAGTGGGACAAGTACAAAAAGTTAAAAAAAGATAATAAATTTTTTTTTATAAAAGTTTCAAGTTACATCAACAAAAAAATGTTTGGTTTTTTTATCCCCCTATAATAAGTCTTTTATTATAGGAAAAAAATGAACACGTTAAAAGTACACATTTGGTATCACCGCGTTCGTAACGACCCCAACTATAAATCTATAATGTTATTTTTCCCGCACGGTGAACACCGTAAAAAAACAATGCCAGAATCACTATTTTTTTTTTGGTCACCACCCCTCGCAAAATATATACTAAAAAGTGATCTAAAAACTACAGCCCGTCCCGCAAAAAACAAGCCCTCACACAGGTTTTTTTGACTGAAAAATAAAAATGTTATGGCTCTCAGAATATGGTGACACAAAAAAAGAAATTTTATAAAAAAAGTGATTTTTATCGCGCAAATGCTGCAAAACGTAAAACAAACTATATACATATGGTATCGCCGTAATCCTATCGACCTGCAGCATAAAGTAAAATTTGCATCTATAGTGCAGGGTGAACGCCATAAAAAAGACTAAAAACCATTGTCAGAATTGCTGGTTTTTGGTCACCTTGCTTGCCAAAAAATGGAATAAAAAGTGATTTAAAAAAAATGCATGTACCCCAAAATGGTACCAATGAAAACTACAGATTGTTCCACAACAAATAAGCCCTCACACAGCTCCGGTGAAGAAGAAATGAAGAAGTTCTGACTCTCAGAATATCGCAATGCAAAATGTGCAGAGTGTTCCAAAAGCGGATAAGATCGGGCACCATTTATCAGTGCGACGCCGGGCACATATCTGCGGATTATTCTAAATTTACCCCATTATTATACCCCTGATGTACTCTGCCCAGCTTACATATGCCCCCACATTATAAACTGCAATACCCCAAACCGAACCACTACCAAGCAAAATCTGCGCTCCAAAAGCCAAGTGCCGCCCCCTCCTTTCTGAGCCCTGCAGCGTGCCAAAACAGCAGTTTACTCCCACAGATCTGGCATCGCCATACCCGGGAGAACCCGATTTTAATATTTTGAGGTATTTGTCTTCAGTGACACAAACTTGGCACAACATATTGTGCACTCAAATGGCATATCAGTGGAAAATTTTAATTTTCACTCCGCACCACCCGTTGCGCATTAACCTGTTCGTGCACCACGACTTTGCGGATGTCGGCTGTGTATTACAGCTGACACCCAGGACTAATGGACAGGAACAGCGATCTTGCTGTTACAGGAGCTTGTAAAAAAGACAATATACTACAATACATTAGTATTGTAGTGTATTGTACCAGTGATTTAATGATCCCTAGGGGGACTAATAAAATGTGGGGGAAAAAAAAGGATATAGTTATTTGTGAAAAAAGTTAAATAAATATTTAAAGTCCAAAAGAAAACCTTTTTCACAATTCTTTCACTAAAGCAATGTAAAAAAAAAAAAAGACGTAATGGCCTCCATGTCTGCCATGTACGGAAGGAAGCCTATCAGGACCAGCCGTTCAGGAGAAAACAGCTGCGTCGTTTCAGACGTAAAAGCTCCTCCTCGCATTATGCGAGGCGTCTTTGACGCTCGTAAATCTTGAAGTTATATCACTATGTGCAGCTACATACACAAGCCCTAACATTACTACAGTGTCCTGATAATGAATACACATGACCATCCAGCCTGGACGTCATGTGTACTCAGAATCCTGACACTTCTGACTCTCTTTTTTTTTTTTTGTGAGATTCCGGCAAGTGAAACCAAATCTCGTTTAGCTCCGTAATCTCGCGAGATTTGGTTTCACTTGCCGGAATCTCACAAAAAAGATTCAGAAGTGTCAGGATTCTGAGTACACATGATGTCCAGGCTGGATGGTCATGTGTATTCATTATCAGGACACTGTAGTAATGTTAGGGCTTGTGTATGTAGCTGCACATAGTGATATAACTATATCGCTAGTGCAGTGTAAATGAATGGAGAGGAGTGCATGATGCCGATTGGTCAGCGTCATGCACTCCTCTGTACAATGCCCACTTGGTCGAAAGTAAAAGTACGCCCACTTGGGCATTAAGAAAGCTCATTAGCATAAACCAAAATCAGGCCTAACGTTGTGAAAAAAGATCGTTTTTTTAAATAAAAAGCATTACTGTCACCTACATTATAGCGCCCATCTCCTTATGTAGGAGATAGGCCACTTATAATGTGGTGACAGAGCCTCTTTAATTGACGCTGAAGTTATGCAGGCTTTGAAAGATTTTCAGCTGGGAAAGAGTCCTGGGCCTGATGGCTTCAATAATAAATTTTCTAAGACATTTCAGGACTTTTTTTTTTTTTTTTTCAATTTTTGACTGGGGTATTCAAGTCTATCACTTCGTGATAGTGTGGTTTTGCAGAACAGTCGCTTGAGGCACATATAACGTTATTACCAAAACCTGGGAAGGACCCTACGTCTTGTCCTAATTTTCGTCCGATCTCACTGATCAATGTTGATGTAAAATTATTTGTAAAGACAATTGCTTCTCGCCTTTCTCCAATTTTACCCTCTCTCATTCATGATGATCAGGTGAGATTTGTTAGGGGGAGAGGCGAGGGACAATACGAACAAAACTATTTTACTCATGTCATATGCAAAACAACACCGTATCCCGACCTGTCTGCTTTCAGTAGATGCCGAGAAGGCTTTTGACCGGGTCAGCTGGCAATTTCTCCAGAGGACCTTGTCACAAATTGGTATTGGACATAATTTACTTGGGATAATTATGTCCTTATACACGAAGCCCACAGCTCAGGTTCACGTCAATGGTTTGCTCTCGGATTAGTTTTATATATCAAATGGTACTAGACTGGGTTGCCCGCTCTCACCTATTTTATATGTCCTTACTATGGAACATTTGGCTAATGCCATACGTAATAACCCATCGATTAAAGGAATAGTGGTGAACTCCCTACACACTAAACTTGCTTTATACGCTGATGACCTTTTGCTGTATGTCACATACCCTATTGTGACTTTGCCATCTATAGTAAACGAATTTGGACGCTTCAGTCTGCTCAGTAATTGCTGCAAAAAAAAGAATTTGTAACTTTCATCCTTACTTTGCTGTAATTCTTGTGATACGCCTAAAGGGTTCATAAACTTTCCAAATGCTGTTTTGAATACTTTGAGGGGTGCAGTTTTTAAAATTGGGTGATTTATGGGGGTTTGCATTGTATCGGCCCCTGAAAACCACTTCACAACTGAACTCGTCCCTATAAAAATAGCCTTTTGAAATTTTCTTGAAAATGAGGAATTGCTGCTAAAGTTCTAAGCCTTGTAACGTCCTAGAAAAATAAAAGGATGTACAAAAAACGATGCCAATCTAAAGTAGACATGGGAAATGTTAATTGGCATTTATTTTGTGTGGTATTACTATCTGTCTTACAAGCAGATACATTTAAATTTAGAAAAATGCAAATTTTTGCAGTTTTTCACAAAATTTTGGTGTTTTTTACAATAAAATACTGAATGTATCGACAAAATGTTACGACTAACTTAAAGTATGTGTCACGAGAAAACAGTCTCCGAATCAATTGGATAGGTAAAAGCATTCCAAAGTTATTACCACACAAACTGAAACATGTCAGATTTGAAAAATGGGGCTGCGTCCTGAACGTGCAAACTAGTCAATGTCCTTAAAGCGTAGCTAAACGTTCGACAAACTTCTGACATGTCATAGTGACATGTCAGAAGTTTGTATTGGTGCGGGTCCGAGCACGGAGACCCCCCCCCCCCCCCCCCCCCACCAATCGCTAGAACGAAGCGGCTGGAGCTCTCGTGTGACCTCTCAGGTTGCTTCGTTTCTGTTCGGCTTTTTCCGGAAAGCCGATGTATCGGTGTACGGGCTCATAGACTTTCTATTGAGTCCGTACACCGATGCATTAATTTCCGGAAATAGCCGAACAGACACGAAGCAGCTGAGCGCTCACACGAACGCTTCAGCTGCTTCGTTCTAGCGATTGGTGGGGGTCTCCGTGCTCGGACCCCCACCAAAACAAACTTCTGACATGTCACTATGGTATGTCAGAAGTTTGTCGAACGTTTAGCTACACTTTAAGGGGTTAAAGCAAAGTAGAGGTGAAATGTATAAATTTCCAATTATTTTTTTGCCGAAGTTCTTGTCGTTTTTGTTTTTTTTTTTTGTACTGCAGAAGGTTTTATCAGAGAAATGCAACTCCATATTTAATTCCCAGATTCTACAGTTTTAAGAAATATCCCACATGTTTGCCTAGTGTGCTACTGGACTGAAACACAGGTCTCAGAAGCAAAGTATTTTATTAGAATATATTTTATGCACCATGTCAGATTTGAAGAGTTCTTGTGGTGCCATAACAGTGGACCCCCCCCCCCAAATGACCGCACTTTGGAAAGTACACCGCTCAAGGAATTTATCTAGGGGCATAATAGCATCTTGTACCACAGCTGTTTTGCTAAATTTCTTGGAATAAGTCTGAAAAAAAGATAAATTTTTTCTAGGAATAAAGGAGAAAAAGCAACCACAACGTTTTTAAAGCAATTTCTCCCGATTACGGCAATATCCAAAAGTGGTAATAAACGGCTGATGGTACATACGGCAGGATTTTTTTTTGTGTGTCATGTCACATTTCCATGATGGACCAAAACAGTAGAACAACCCAAAAGTGACCCCACTTGGTAATCTACACCCCTTTAAGGAATCTATCTAGGTGTATAGTGAGCATTTAGACCTCACCGTTCTTTTGCAGAATTGATTAGAACTAGGCCGTGAAAATTAATATTACATTTTTTCCACTATAATATTGAATTTTTGCATTTTCACCAAGGGTTAGAGGAGAAAGCCACCCACCATTTGTAAAATCATGTCTGCCGAATACGGCAACATGTGGTCATAAACTGCTGTTAGGACACACGGCAGGAATAATATTTGGCGTGAGGTACCAGTGTACAATGGAAGTGACCCCATTTTGGAAACTACGCCCCTCAAGGCATTTATCATTTGCCTGGACATATGACAGGGCTCAGAATTGAAAAACACGATGCGCATTTGAGGCCTATTTTGTTGATTTTTTCATAGCATTGGCCAATAATTGCAGGGCTCTGAGTTCAAATAGTAAGACAAGACCCCAAGTAGTAAACCCAAATTTGGAAACTACACCCTTTTTAAGGGGTGCAGTGAGCATTTTGAGCCCACAGTTGTTTTTTCATTAGAAAGTATTTAAACTCTTCAGGACTAAGCCATTTTTTTGCTTCTTCATTTTTGTACTTGGAAACGGAAAAAAAAAATTATTTGGTCCATTGGTACTATTTTGGGGTACATGCAATTTTTTTTTTTTTTTTTGGCAAGCAAGGTGACCAGGACAATGATTTTTTAATTTTTATTTTTTTACAGTGTTCACTGTGGGCTATAAATGACAATTTTATTTTATTCTGCCGGTCTATATGATTTTGGCAATACCACATGTACTAGTCCTTCTAAATTAATTAAATTAACTTTTTGATATTCTATTTCAGTAATTAAATTCAAAAAGTTAAACCTCATATTATATAGATTAATTACACACACAGTGATCTATTTTCAGCATTTTTTTTTCTTTTAATGTTGATGATTATGGCTAACCGTTAATGAAAACCCAAAATGTAGTCTCTTAGAAAATTAGAATATTGTGCAAGCCCAATTTCACAATTTTTTAATACCGATATGTTGGCCTATTGAATAAGTATGTACAGTATATGCACTTAATACTTGGTCGGGGCTCCTTTTGCATGAATTACTGCATCAATGCGGCGTGGCATGGAGGTGATCAGCCTGTGGCACTGCTGAGGTGTTAGGGAAGCCAAGTTGCTTTAATTGCGGCCTTCTGCTCGCCTGCATTGTTTGGTATGGTGTCTCATCTTCCTCTTGATAATACCCCATAGATTCTCTATGGGGTTTAAGTCAGTCGAGTTTGCTGGCAAATCAAGCACAGTGATACTGTGGTTATTAAACCAGGTATTGGTACTTTTGGCAGTGTGGGCAGGTGCCAGATCCTTCTGGAAAATGGAATCGGCATCTCCATAAAGCTTGTCAGCAGAGGAAAGCATGAAGTGCTCTAAAATTTCCTGGTAGACGGCTGCATTGACTCTGGACTTGTTATAACTTGAAAAACGGCCGCGTTAAAAAATGCCCGCGGAAAAGTTTGTGTCACTTCTTAAGCCATTTTTGGAACCGGTTTTCATTGACTCCAAAAAACGCAGCGAAAAACGTGAGTTTGCTTTAAACGGCTGAAAATCAGGAGCTGTTTTCCCTTAAACAGCTCCGTTTTGTCAGACTTTTTTTAGTAAGGGTGTGAACATACCCTTAGAGCAGGGGTCTCAAGCACGCGGGCCGCATGCGGCCCCTGGGGCTGTCATCTGCGGCCCGCGGGACACAGAGCCGCTAGTATCGGCTCTGCTCCGAGACTCTGGAATTCCCTGACATCGCTGTCCACATATGAACAGCGATGTCTGGGGCTTCCCCAGAGCCGGAGTCCCTGGCAGAGCGCTAGTACAGGCTCTGCTCCGGGACTCTGTGGAATTCCCTGACATCGCTGCCCATATGTGGACAGTGTGTCAGGGTCTTCCCCAGAGCGGAGTCCCGGGCAAAGCGCTAGTACAGGCTCTGCTCCGGGACTCTGTGGAATTCCCTGACATCGCTGCCCATATGTGGACAGTGTGTCAGGGTCTTCCCCAGAGCGGAGTCCCGGGCAGAGCGCTAGTATAGGCTCTGCTCCAGGACTCTGGGGAAGCCTCTGACATCGCTGTCCATACACCCACAATGATGTCAGGGGCTTCCCCAGAGCAGGAGTCCCAGTGATGTCAGGAGCACAGCTGGAGTCCACGGAAGAGCCTACTAGCGATCTGCCTGGGACTCAAGCTCTGGGGTTGCACCTGACATCACTGTGGTAGCATCTGTGGAGCGCCATGTTGCAGCATGCGCGAAGGGCACTGCGGCAGCATGCGCGAAGGGCACTGCGGCAGCATGCGCGAAGGGCACTGCGGCAGCATGCGCGAAGGGCACTGCGGCAGCATGCGCGAAGGGCACTGCGGCAGCATGCGCGAAGGGCACTGCGGCAGCATGCGCGAAGGGCACTGCGGCAGCATGCGCGAAGGGCACTGCGGCATTATCTAGGGGTGTGTTGCATTATCCACAGAGGGCACTGCGGCAGAGGGCACATTTTTTGGGCCGAAAAATCAAATACAGACGCCTGCAAACACCTGCCCATTGATTTCAATGGGAAAAACAGCGTTCTGTTCCGACGGAGTTTTTTTACACGGCCGTTTTCAAAAACGGCCACGTAAAAAAAACTCCATGCGAAAAAGAACTTCAGGTCGCTACTTGAGCCGTTTTTGGAGCAGTTTTTCATTGGCTCTATAGAAAAACGCGAGTTTGGGTGAAAAGAATTACTGAAAACCGCTCCGTGTTTTCAGACGTTTTTTAGTAAGCGTGTGAACATACCCTTAGAGATAGCAGCAGACAGTAATAGGAAGCTGTACATGGCAGATCAAAGTGTGGCACGAGAGGAAAGCTTCAAAGTGTTCAACGAGTGCAGCTCCCACAAGCTGAACTGTAGCGAAGATAGAGAGGAATTTTTTTTATGTGCTAGCCTGTGTGATCTTTCCCACTTCCCTCCCATTTACTTCTACACAGCCTGCGTTATCTGCCCTTTCGGACACTTGGAAGCTTTTCTCCCTCTGTATCAGCACAGCTTTCTCTCTACAATATTCCCTATCTACACTCTGATACGGAACCTGTGTGATCTGCCCTCCCAGTACCACCTGCTGGATGGGAATTCTGTATGTCTAGGATGCTGCTGCCTTCACTAGATCTCATATATCTATACGTAGTCTGTGTGATTATATATTTTTTATTTTTTTCCCCCTCTGCTCTCCTCCCTATCTATGCTCACTCTGATAATAACAGCCCGTGTGATCTGCCCCCACTGAACACGTGGAAGCCCCCCCCCCCCACCTCCACACTTTGATCTGGTTTGTACAACCTCCTCCCCTTGTTGCTATCTCTAACACAGATAATCGAGAGCGAGAGAAATTTAGTCAGCCGTCAGGAGAATTTGTAACAACTGGGAGATTATAATAAATATCTGTCCATTCCACCTCCAACAGAGAAATCAAATCAGATTTGGTCCAGTTGATCAGAAGACCTGGGAAGGATCCAAATTGATTTACAATATCTATGGCCCTAGGAAGTGTAGTGTCCACTGCAGACATAAAAAGAACCAGGTCATCCGCATGCAGGCCAATTTTACTCTCCCTATGTCCAACTGTCACTCCTCTAAACACGGGAATCTTGGAGATTCCGATGAGTAAGGGGTTCAATGGCCAAAGCGAACAGAAGGGGGGATAACGGACACCCCTGTCTAGTTCCCCTACCTAGCTCAAAAAAGTATGGGCCCATTAAATACGAAAAATAGGACGTGCTCCATAATTCCCGTCCGTTCTACAGCATGGACACCTATCCATTGTGATACGGAAAGGTGTCTGCGGCCAATAGAACTGAATGGGTCCGTAATTGCGGACTGTATTACGTTCCGCAATTCCAGAGATTTTTTACGTTCATGTGCATGGGGCCAAATACTGTGAGTCCAAAGATTGTTTTTTTTTTTGTTTTGTATTTTATACGTAGTCCCATGCTCCCAGGCAGCTTCTTAATCCATTACGTTCCTGCTGCATTTTAAGGTTTTAGAGGCTATAGCCACCCTATATCTTCTAAAGCCTTGAAATACAGCAGGAACTGAATCGGTAAATGAAGTGGTTTTCGTTCTCTTCAGTTATGATAAAGCAGAGAGCAGTGTCCGTGGAGGAGCCTATGTTGGTAATATACAATGCAGCGGGGTTTACTAGTTCTACTGCTGGTAATAAATCTAAGACTTGCCACAAAAGTTATGTCCAAAGAGCAGCCTTAAATCTAAGGGCTTGTTTAGAGGAGTGTAAAACTCGTCCGTGTGCTGTGCGTGGTAATCACTCTCAGCACACAGACCCATTTAGTTGGGGCTATTCACACATGCGTGAGTTTTCACGCAGCGAGGGTCCGTTGAAGTCAATGAGCGCGTGAAAACCATTCCATTGAAACAAAGTGCTTTGCTAGTGAGTGAAAAACACATGCCACTCGCAAAGCACACTGATGCAATAATGCAACGCATGTGGTGGAACGGGCGGACAAATGCGAGGGGCTGGTGATCCAGCTGTCGTGGGCCATGTGAGTACCAACCACAGAATAAATGGTAGGTGGAGGAGATTTAAGAATACTTTTAAAGAACTAGGCTACAAGCTGAAGGGAAGGACCTCCAAGGTAGTATTCTCAGGAATACTGCCTGTGCCATGTGCATCACAGGAAAGACAGCGGGAGCTCAGGGAGTTAAATGCATGGCTTAAGCCTTGGTGTAGAGGAGAAGGCTTTGGGTTCCTAGAGCATTGGGATGACTTTTCATTTGGGTACAAACTGTATTCTGCAGATGATTTGCACCTAAATGGAAGGGGGTCTGCTGTGCTGGGGGAGAGAATTCTAGCTGGGGTGGCGGAGTATTTAAACTAGGGCTGAGGAGGGAGGCCAATGTAGAAAATAAAGGGGTAGTTAGGTTAGAGAGGGGTCAGACTATATTGGTAGGGGGAGAAAGACTGTGGAGAGAGGACTTTTCAACAAGATAAGGAGATCCTTTCGTTACAAAACAGCAGTTAAAATAAAAATGCCCAAATAATCACATTTCTGATACTGAAAGTGAAACATTTAAAGGCAAGTTAAAGTGTGTGTTCACAAATGGCAGAAGTTTTGCAAGCAAAATGGGGGAGCTGGAGGCCTTGGTACTAGAAGAAAATATAGATATAGTTGGTGTTGCTGAAACATGGCTGGACTCTTCACATGATTGGGCTGTAAATCTACAGAGTTTTAGACTGTTTCGGAAAGACGGGGTGAATAGGAAAGATGGTGGTGCATGTCTGTATGTGAGAAGTGATATGAAGGCGAGTGTGAATGAGACATTAGAAGGAGGAGGTTGAAACCTTATGGGTGGAATTACAAGGGGAGGTAAACACTGAAGAAATTACTTTTGGTGTAATCTATAGACCCACCCCCCCCCCCCCCAAATATAACTGAGGAGATGGAATGTCAGCTATATAAACAGATGGAGCGGTCTGCACAGGCGGGTACTGTAGTGATAATTGGAGATTTTAATTACCGGGATATTAATTGGTGTCATGGTTTGGCTTCAACTGCAAAGGGGAGACATTTCCTCAACCTTTTGCATGAAACTTTTATGGGCCAGTTTGTGGAAGACCCAACTAGAGGTGAAGCTCTGTTGGATCTGGTCATTTCTAATAATGCAGAGCTTGTTGGGAATGTCCATGTTCGTGAGAACCTCGGTAACAGTGATCATAATATAGTTATATTTTACATATACTGTAAAAAACAAACACAGGCTGGGAGGGCAAAAACACTTAATTTTAAGAAGGTAAATTTCCCCAGGATGAGGGCTGCAATTCAGTATATAGACTGGGAAGAACTAATGTCAAATAATGGTACAAATGATAATTGGGAGATTTTCAAATCTCTATTTTGGGTGATTTTATAGTGCAAAATTTATTCCTATAGGTAACAAGTATAAACTACTAAAATTAAACCCCACATAGCTTCAAAAGGGCAATACGTGACAAAAAAAAGGGCATTTGAAAAATACAAATCCGAGGGTACAGCTGTAGCCTTTGTAAAATATAAAGAGCTTAACCCCTTCCCGCTCCTGAACGTACTATTAGGTCATGGTAGTTGTATCGTTCGTGCTCCATGACCTAATAGTACGTCTCGGGAGTAACGGCCGTTTTGGCCGTCCTCCCGACACATACAGGAGCTGTGACAGCTGCTGTCTCGTACAGCAGCTGTCACAGCTCCTACAGCGGGGACCGATCGCTGTGTCCCCGCTGATTAACCCCTGAAAAGCCGTGTTCAATAGAGAACGCGGCTTTTTAGGGGTTAAGCTGCCATCGCCGGCCTGCTACACGATAGCGGCCGGCGATGGTGACTATGGCAACCGGACACCAAACAATGGCGTCCGGCTATGCCATCGACGGAAGCCTAGTGGGTCCTGACAGTCAGGACCCACTATGCTTGCTGTCAGTGAGTAGCTGACAGTTCTAATACACTGCACTACGCATGTAGTGCAGTGTATTAGAATAGCGATCAGGGCCTCCTGCCCTCAAGTCCCCTAGTGGGACAAAGTAAAAAAGTTAAAAAAAGATGTGTGAAAATAAGAAAAGAAAAGATTTAAAAGTAATAAAAGTAAAAATCTCCCCTTTTCCCTTATCAGTCCTTTATTATTAATAAAAATATATAAATAAACTATACATAATTGGTATTGCCGCGTCCGTAACGGCCTGAACTACAAAATTATTTAGTTATTTATCCCGCACGGTGAACACCGTAAAAGAAAATAATAATCACAATTGTTTGGTCACTTCACCTCCCAAAAAATGGAATAAAAAGAGATCAAAAAGTCGCATGTACCTAAAAATGGTAATGATTGAAACTACAGTTCGTTACGCACAAAATAAGTCCTCGCACGACTTTATTGATGGAAAAATAAAAAAGTTCTGTCTCTTAGAATATGGTAATACAAAAAGTTAAAGATTTTTTACAAAACGTTTTTTATTGTGCAAACGCCATAAGACATAAACTATAAAAATTTGGTATCGCCGTAATCGTATCGCCACGCAGAATAAAGTGAATATGTCATTTATAGTGCACGGCGAACGCTGTAAAAAAAAATAGAATAAAAAAACAATAGTAGAATTGCTGTTTTTTTGTCACAGCGCCACTTAAAAATAGAATAAAAACTGATCAAAAAGTCGCATGCACCACATAAAAACTACAATGAATTCTTCAAGGTGTCTAGTTTCCAAAATGGGGTCACTTTTGGGGGGTTTCCACTGTTTTGGCACCACAAGACCTCTTCAAACCGGACATGGTGCCTAATAAAAAGGAGGGCTCAAAATCCACTAGGTGCTCCTTTGCTTCGGAGGCCGGTGCTCCAGTCCATGACCGCACTAGGGCCACGTGGGATATTTCTCAAAACTGCAGAATCTGGGCAATAAATATTAAGTTGCGTTTCTCTGGTAAAACCTTTTGTGTTATAAAAAAAAATGGTATAAAAAGGATTTTCTGACAACAAAAAAAATGTAAATTTCACCTCTACTTTTTTGCTCTAAATTCCCGTGAAACACCTAAAGAGTTCATAAACTTTCTAAATGCTGTTGTGAATACTTTGAGGGGTCTAGTTTCTAAAATGGGGTGTTTCATAGGGGTTTCTAATATATGGGCCCCTCAAAGCAACTTCAGAACTGAACTGGAACCTAAAAAAATAAATAAATTAGGCAATACTTTGCTTCTTACATTATACTGATAATGAGCCGTGCCCACCCTGAGATGACCCCAGTTTTGACCATTTGTATAAATGGAGACCCCTATTAGACCGTTTTAGTGCCCGGTTTTCCCAAGCATTCACCCCTGAGAAGTGTATTTCTATTGATGAGTCCTTGGTACATTTTATAGGGAGGTTGCAATTCCGCCAGTACCTGCCGGGTAAGAGGGCAAGGTATGGTGTGAAGATGTATAAGCTGTGCGAGAGTGCATCAGGGTATACCTACAAATTTAGGATGTATGAAGGGAAGGACACCAGTGCTCAGCCCCCAGAATGCCCCCCCCCCCTCCCTGGCAAAAATTGTGCGGGATTTGGTGTACCCACTGCTGGACCAGGGTTACCACCTCGACCTGGATAATTTTTATACCAGTGTCCCACTCTTCAACTGCCTCACTTCCAGTCCTGCGGCATACGGCACTGCTAGAAGAAATCTGAGAGGCCTCCCTAAGACTCTGCTGGGGCAAACACTCAGAAGGGGTGAGAGCAGGGCACAATCCAGCAGCAACATATTGTGTGTCAAGTACAAGAGAGATGTCACACCAGTACCCATGTACCAGTACGAGGTACCAGTACAGAGACACCCAAACCAGACTGCATCCTGGACCACAATAGGTACATGGGAGGGGTGGACTTGTCAGATCAAGTGCTGAAGCCCTACAGCGCCATGCAGTGTGGTATAAGAAGCTGGCCGGGCACATCATACAGATGGCATTGTACAATGTGTACATGCTACATCGATGTACAGGCCAGATGGGAAATTTCCTGGAATTTCAAGAGGTGGTTATCAAGAAACTAATTTTTAGGGACCAAGAAGGGGGGGCACCCAGTACTTCTGGAAGCTGGGCCACACGCATCATACCAGGGCAACACTTTCCAGGAGAAGTTCCCCAAACTGGCAATAAAGGAAATAGTCAAAAGAGGTACAAAGTCTGCTATAAGAGGGGAATAAGGAAGGACACAATATATCAATGTGACACGTGTCCCGAAAAACTAATGCTCCGTATGAGAGAGTGCTTCAAAATGTATCATACATCCCTTGATTTTTAATCTACCCCAGTTTTACTTACCCTGATGCACTCCGCACAGCTTATCCCCCCTCGTCTTTCCCCACTGAGCCCTGCTGCGTGCCTAGGCAGCTGATTACAGCAACATGTAGGGTATTGACGTACCCATGAGAACCCACATTACAGTTTATGGGGTGTATGTCTCCGGTCAAAATGCTCACCACCTCTAGATGAATGCCTCAAGGGTGTAGTTTTTAAAACGGGGTCACTTCTTGGGGGTTTCAACTGTACTGGTACCTCAGGGGCTTCTGCATACATGACTTCGCACCAAAAAATCCCCAGTAGGCCAAATGGTGGTCCTTTGATTCTGAGCCCTTCCATGGGCCCAAACGGCAGTTTATCACCACAAATGGGGTATTGCCGCACTCAGGACAAATTGGGCAACAGAATGGGGTATTTTATTTCTTGTGAAAATAAGAAATTTTCAGCCAAAACGACATATTATTGGAAAAAAAATTTTTTGTTTTAATTCCCAGCCCAATTCAAACAAGTTCTCTGAAAAAACTGTGGGGTCAAAATGGTCACAACACCCATAAATGAATTCCTTGAGGGGTGTAGTTTCCAAAATACGGTCACTTCTGGTGGGTTTCCATTGCTTTGATACCTCTGAGGCTCTGCAAATGCAACATGGCACCCGAAGGCCAATGCAGCAAAATTTGGACTCCAAAGAACAAATAGCGCTCCTTTCTTTCTGAGCCCTCCGATGGGCCCAAACGGCAGTTCGTCACCACAAATGTGGTATTGCCGCACTCAGGACAAATTGGGCAACAAAATCGGGTATTTTGTTCCCTGTGAAAATAGGAAATTTTGATCACAAATTACATCTTATTGGAAAAAATGACATTTTTTTTAATTTCACAATTCAAATAGGTGCTGTGAAAAACCTGTGTGGTCAAAATAACAACCACCATAAATGAATTCCTTGAGGGGTCTAGTTTCCAAAATGGGGTCACTATTGGGAGATTCCTACTGTTTTGGCACCTCAACACCTCTTCAAACCTGGCATGCTGCCTAAAATATATTCTAATAAAAAAGAGGCCTCAAAATGCACTAGGTGCATCTTTGCTTCTGGGGCTTGTGTTTTAGTCCACGAGCGCACCAGAGTCACACGTGGGACATTTCTAAAAACAGCAGAATCTGGACAATACATATTTAGTAGTGTTTCTGTGGTAAATCCTTCCGTGTTACACAAAAAAAATTGAATAAAAAAAAATTGAAATTCAGCAAGAAAAATGAAATTTGCAAATTTCACCTCCACTTTGCTTTAATTCCTGTGAAATGCCTGAAGGGTTAAAAAACTTTCTAAATGCTGTTTTGAATATTTTGAGGGGTCTAGTTTTTAAAATGGGGTGTTATATTGGGGTTTCTAATACATAGGCCCCTCAAAGCCACTTCAGAACTGAACAGGTACCTTAAAAAAAAAAGGCTTTTGAAATTTTCTTAAAAAAAAGAGAAATTGCTGTTTATGTTCTAAGCCTTGTAACGTCCAAGAAAAATAATATAATGTTCAAAAAACGATGCCGATCTAAAGTAGACATATGGAAAATGTGAACTAGTAACTATTTTGGGTGGTATAACCATCTGTTTTACAAGCAGATGCATTTAAATTCTGAAAAATTCTATTTTTTTTTTTCTAAATTTTGCAATTTTTCACCAATAAACAGTGAATATATCGACCAAATTTTACCACGAACATGAAGCCAAAAGTGTCACGAGAAAACCATCTCAGAATCTCTTGGATAGGTTTATGCATTCCGACGTTATTACCACATAAAGTGAAATATGTCAGATTTCAAAAATGGGCTCTGAGCCTTAAAGAGGCTCTGTCACCAGATTTTGCAACCCCTATCTGCTATTGCAGCAGATAGGCGCTGCAATGTAGATTACAGTAACGTTTTTATTTTTAAAAAACGAGCATTTTTGGCCAAGTTATGACCATTTTTGTATTTATGCAAATAAGGCTTGCAAAAGTCCAAGTGGGCGTGTATTATGTGCGTACATCGGGGCGTGTTTACTTCTTTTACTAGCTGGGCGTTCTGACGAGAAGTATCATCCACTTCTCTTCAGAACGCCCAGCTTCTGGCAGTGCAGACACAGCCGTGTTCTCGAGAGATCACGCTGTGTCGTCACTCACAGGTCCTGCATCGTGTCGGACGAGCGAGGACACATCGGCACCAGAGGCTACAGTTGATTCTGCAGCAGCATCGGCGTTTGCAGGTAAGTCGATGTAGCAGATAGGGGTTGCAAAATCTGGTGACAGAGCCTCTTTAAGGCCCAAACTAGGCTGCGTCCTTAAGGGGTTAATAAAATCTGTAAAAAGGTAATAAAATCTGCAAAAATACAAAATGAAAGGCAGGTGGCCAAGGATAGTAAAACAAATCCCCAAAAATTATTCAAGTATATAAATGCAAAAAAGCCAAAATCTGAACATGTAGAACCCCTAGATAGTGGTAATGGGGAGTTGGTCACAGGGGATCAAGTGAAGGCAGTGTTACTAAATGGGTTCTTCAGCTCTGTATATACAGCAGAAGAAAGAGCAGCTGATGTAGCTGGTGCCAGTGCTGTTAATATATCAGTTGATATACTGAATTGGATGAATGTAGATATGGTGCAAGCCAAATTAAATAAAACACACAAGGCCCCGAGACCAGATGGGTTACACCCTAGAGTTCTTGAGGAGCTTAGTTAAGTTATTTCTGTCCCCCTCTTCATAATATTTAGGGATTCTCTAGTGACTGGTATAGTGCCAAGGGACTGGCGCAAGGCAAATGTGGTGCCAATTTTCAAAAAGGGCTCTAGGTCTTCCCCGGGTAATTATAGACCAGTAAGCTTAACATCTATTGTGGGGAAAATTATTGAGGGACTATATACAGAATTATGTGACAATAAATAGTCTTATAAGTGACAGCCAGCTCGGTTTTACAAAGGACAGAAGCTGTCAAACCAACCTGATTTTGTTTTTATGAAGAGGTGAGCAGAAGCCTAGACAGAGGGGCCGCTGTGGATATAGTGTTTTTGGACTTTGCAAAGGCATTTGACTGTCCCTCATAGACGTCTAATGGGTAAATTAAGGCCTAAAGGTTTAGAAAGTACAGTTTGTAATTGGATTGAAAATTGGCTCAAGGACTTTATCCAGAGTTGTGGTAAATGATTCCTACTCTGAATGGTCCCCGGTTATAAGTGGTGTACCACAGGGTTCAGTGCTGGGACCACTATTATTCAACTTATTTATTAAGGATATAGAGGATGAGATTAATATAACTATTTCTATTTTTGCAGATGACACCAAGCTATGTAATATAGTTCAGTCTATAGAAGATGTTCGTGAATTGCAAGCGGATTTAAACAAACTGAGTGTTTGGGCGTCCACTTGGCAAATTAAGTTTAATGTGGATAAATGTAAAGTTACGCACCTGGGTATGAACAACCTGCATGCATCATATGTCCTAGGGGGAGCTACAGTGGGGGAGTCACTTGTTGAGAAGGATCTGGGTGTACTTGTAAATCACAAACTGCATGCTGTTATTTAATGTAAATCAGCTGCTTCAAGGGCCAGCACGATATTGTCGTGTATTAAGAGGCATGGACTGACTGGACAGGGATGTAATATTACCACTTTACAAAACAGTAGTGAGGTCTCGTCTAGAATATGCAGTTCAGTTCTGGGCTCCAGTTCATAGACAGGATGCCCTGGAGTTAGAAAAAATACAAAGAAGGGCAACGAAGCTAATAAGGGGCATGGAGAATCTAAGTGGGGACATAATTAACTTCTATAAACATATTAATGGCACATACAAAAAATATGGCGAAATCCTGTTCCATGTAAAACCCCCTCAAAAAACAAGGGGGCACTCCCTCCGTCTGGAAAAAAGGTTCAACCTGCAGAGGCGACAAGCCTTCTTTACTGTGTGAACTGTGAATTTATGGAATAGTCTACCGCAGGAGCTGGTCACAGCAGGGACAGTAGGAGGCTTTAAAAAAGGCTTAGGAACGTATATTTTTGTGTGTTAGGAAATTATGTATGTGTAGAATTTTTTTACTTCCCCTTTCCCATCCCTTGGTTGAACTTGATGGACGTGTCTTTTTTCAACCGTACAAACTATGTAACGCACATGGACAAATTTACGCACGTGTTTTATGCGTGTATCTGTCACGCTCGTGGGAAGGCCCTAATTCACACGAGCGTGCTCGGGCTGCGATATAGGTTTCCCGGACCAAACACTGTGCAGGGAGCCGGGTTTCTAGCATCATAGTTATGTATGACACTGGGAGCCTTGCTGCGGAACTACTGTCCCATGCTGAAAACATGATTACAGTACGGGAGATTTCCTGCAGTGAGGCAGGGACTCCTGGCATCATACATAACTATGATTCTAGTAGCGTTCCTCCCTGCATGGTGTTCAGTCTGGGAAATACTGCTGACATGCGGACCGTATATCACGGATCGAACACGGTCATGTGAATTAGGCCTAACAGTATGCACACACACGTAGTGTTTTCAGACGTTTTTTTTTTGGGCCGTAAAGGTCCCGAAAAAAAGCTGAAAAATCAAAAGCAGAACGCCTCCAAACATCTGCGCATTGATTTTCAATGGAAAAAACGGCGTTCTGTTCCAACGGGGCAGGTTTTACGCAGCTGTTTTTCAAAACGGCCGAGTAGAAAAACGGCCGCGAAAAAGTTAATATCCCTTCTTGAGCCGTTTTTCATAGACTCTAGAAAAACCGCTCCAAAAACGTCGTTAAGAACGCGATTTGAAATAAAAATTTTTTTTAGACGTTTTATATTTTGTGTGTGCACATACCAGAAGAGGCTTGCCACAGAAGTGATGTCCAAAGAGCAGGCATAAATCGCATGCACACTTTGGGGACAACCTTTCTACACCAGAAAAGTCTCAAAAGGGCCCAAAAGTCACAATTTGCTGTCCAAATATGCGACTTTCCCTTTTTGCACCACCCATGACACTTTTGTAGAAAGGGGTGTGACCTCTGGGGAAAACACGTGACCTCCGCTGCACAACAAATTTATTATAATTTACGCCAGGCTAATTGTAACATAAGGACACATTAAGCATGTATGTCTCGCTCTTTCCAGGCATACACGCTAACCTTAGGGGAAAAGTGATGTGAATGGGGCCTTATGTGTATTTTACCTCAGGTCTCACTGTTCTCCTCTTGCTGCTCATATATGCACCACGCCATATATACTGTACATTGTATACTGGCAAAGTATCATATATACCCTGGCTTAGTTTTTTTGTTTTTTCAGTTTATGTAACAAAAATCTAAAAATCGAGATTCAAATCCAAAATTGTCCATAGTGTTAAAAAAAAAATCTAGATTCTATATTTGGGCAAAATCGCCCAGCCCTATCTTTTGGGACTACTATATAAAATGGAAACACACTTGGAGAATCTAGATCCCAAGCCAAACCGAAACCAGCACTGCATACAAATAACACCATTCCATGGAATTGAAATGCTTTAGTCGCATCGAGTGAAGCCAACGCCCATTCCTCTTCCAGATCCATCCCCAAAGTCCAACCACCTGAACTCTGCGGATGTTTTCAGAAGTAGATTTCACTGGCATGAAAGCCGACTGATCCTCATGTATCAATGTGGTGGTAACCGCATTAAGCAGTTTTGCGAAAATTCTGGCCAGCAATTTATAATCCATATTAAGTAAAGAAATCGGTCTAGAAGACCCACACTTCGGGGTTAAGTCGGGTTTCAGCAGAATTATAATAGTGGCTTTGTATAAGGACACTGGTAAGTTGCCCAATTCAAAAGCTGTTTGGTACATTTTAAGCAGTTCAGGGCCAATTATCTCAAAAAATTTAGCGTACGCTTCCTGATGAATGCCGTCTGGTCCAGGCCATTTCCCGTTAGCCATGTCCCTTGTAGCCCCCCTTAACTCAATTCATGCAATGTAATATCACTGCCAAGTTGATCCCTAGGTTCCAAGGATAACCGCGGGAAAGTGATTCCATGCAGTTACTCAAACCATTCCCCATCTGAATATCTGCTTTTAGAGGCATACAGGTCAGCGTAGAATCTGTGGAGTCTGTCCACACTCTGTTCTGCACTACTAAGCTCTTGACCATCCTCTAAGATTTTAAGAATAGCTGGTGAGGACTAGTTACTATGTACTAGATGTGCCAATAGCCTACTGGACTGATTTCCCAATTCAAAAGCATTTTGTTTAAGGGAAAAAATTTCCTATCACTTTTCTCTTTATGGTGTAATAAATATAATCTACCCGCCCGCATCCACTTTTGACTATTCTCCTGGGAGGGTTTAGTAGTAAAGGATGTTTCCAAGGATTTACATGATGCGGCCACCTCCTCAACAGATCTTATTTTTTGATGAATGAAGTTGTTGATTTCAGACACCCTACTCAGATATGCTTTAAAAGAATCCCACTTAAGTGAGCTGTTAGTCTCATCCTGATTAATATCCAGAAATTGGGTCAACTGATCAGGGATGCAATCATTCTGACCAATCAAAGATATCCAGAAGGTATGAATTCTCCAGTTCATTTTACTGGCTCCTCTATCATATAATGGAATTGCTGCCTGTAGAGGTGCATGATCCGAAACATTAGGTGAGGCATAATCCATGTCAGACAGCATAAGGCATACTGAGGAAAAGCCAAAGATATACTAGATCCTCTAGAAGGAGTAAAACATGAGAATTCCAAAGAGTGAGGGTGTCTTACACTCCACAAGTCCAGCCATCCCATCTTTTCCACCAACCTCTGCAAGTTGGAGGGAGCCCATTGCACTGGAGCATTACCCGGGGGTGCAAATTTATCGAGCTGGGTCCAAGAGCATATTAAAATCCCCCATACGTATATACTTTTAGCCTCCGGATAATTGTAGCCGAAATTGGCAGCAAGTTGCAGCGTCCCTAGGTTAGCAGCGGGTGGAACATACAGACCTAGGATCACAAGAGAGATCTAATTTTATGTAAGCATGCACAAAATATATCTACCCTCTGGGTCCACCAGTGACCTAGCTGCATCCCAATGCACTGCGTGATGAATTAACAATGAGACTCCACGAGAGTAGGACAAGTGCCAAGAATGCCTAGCCCATTGAACCCACGGTTTCTGTAATCTATTGACCGAGCCTGCAGTCAAATGCGCCTCTTGGAGACCTAGTATGTGTGGGCCAAATTTCTTAATGCATGCAAACGCCGCTATTCTCTTACGGAATTTACGAAGGCCTCTGATGTTCCATGACATCACTTTCAGTTCAGACATGGTATGATTACACATACAGTAACCAGCAAGGCTATCTCCATATTTACTACACACCGCGTATATGGTACAAGTGAGAATTTAGAACATCCGCAGTGTGCTATATAATTATTAAGCTATACAACATAACTGAGCCCTGTAAGGGCAACCTTGGGAGGGGTCTCCTCCCGCAGTTAGGAACTGCAATAATCGTTAGAAGTATTATTTTAATTTGTGAACCATGACATATGTTTATGGGGTATCTGCATACAAGATAAACAAGGTGGAAATTGTAAACTGCACAGAAAGTATATTACGACAAAAGCTACCCCGCTAATCTATGACCGTCAACCAAACTACAGGAGGAAACGCAGCGATAGAATGCTACCACCATCATAAATTTCTCAGGCTGAATACAAGAGGAAAAGTGATTTACCCATACCCCCCCCCCCCCTCCCAGGTCAAAGAGAAATAGCATAGTCATCGGTACTTATGGGACACGTTCTTGATCAGCAGAAGTGGATATGGGATTCGAAAGTCAACTGGTGCGAGCTGGTCTCAGTCAGGCATCCTTCAGCTTCCTTTGGGTCCCCCAAAGAAGACCGTTTTTCCACCGTCAGATGTATGGAGGTGGGCTGGATAAACTATAGAATAAGGAATGTTTAAATCCCGCATTCTCTTTTTCACTGCAATATATGTTGCCTGCTTTTTCTGCAATTCAGAGAATATCGAAACGTGGGAGTTCTCATACTGGATATCTTGCGGTTTCCGAGCCAGTTGCAAGATCATATCCCAATCTTTCCAATTTAAGAGACTTGGTAGCAGGGACCTCAGTGGTAAGCTGGCAAAGTTTCCTGGCATCGATCCCTCTACCCGCTCTGGCATCCCTATAATTTGAGTGTTATTTCTGCGCAATCTATTTTTCCAAATCGTCGCATTTCTGCTGCCACAGCTCCACATTTTCCTCCACCGCGGACAAATGGTCATGGATGTCGATAATGTTGTCCTCAATAGTAGAAATACGATGTTCCGTCGCCTTCACCCTATCCCTGAGCTTCTGAACGTCATGGCGGAGCAATCAGAGTTCCAATCTCACCTCCTCTATCTTCCCAGTCAGCGAGGTGGTAGACAAATTAATAGCCTGCAACAATTGTTCATAAACCTGCTGTAGTAGGAGTTCAGGCCCCTGTTCCATCTCCTCAGGCTGGCTTCTAGAAGCACTCTGACGGCGTGGTGGTCTGCGTCGCAGTGTTTGAGAGGCCGTGGCCTGTCTTTGGCGAAATCTTTCAGTTTCTCTGCCGCTAAAGACTCTTTCGGGGGACCCATCGGCACCGTCTGTGCCAGACTGCAGGACTGCTCCGGAGACCTGGAGGGAGATAGTTCGGTCACAGGATTATTAAGGTCCTGATAGCTGATATAGCGAGCTACGCGCAGGAGCTCTTAGACTTCACGTCTGCTCATTCCGCCAGCAGGCCACGTCCCACGGTAGGACATTTTTAATGACTATTTAGAAAGTTGCTTAATTTTGCATTTAGTAAGCACATGAACAATACAAAACAAAAACCGGTGCGAAGGTGTCCATAGCCTTTAACACCGTTTTTTAAAATAAAATTCCTCCCTCCCAGTGGCATTCTACAGAGCTGAGCACAGCTGCATGTAAAATAGATGTACAGTAGGCCCTCAAGTTACAATGGACTCGGGTTACATTATTGTACACATACAATTGTCTTTCTAAACCACCGTTTTAAACCACACTCCACATACATGTCCAGACTGTGTGGCGTTGTATTACTGAGACGGCTCTCTACAGTACAGTACGGTATTGCTTTTTACCTGTGCTCCAGAGGTTGCTTCTTTAGATACCCGATCAGGATGGCCCCTCTTTATTTCTCCACTGTGTACTGTACAGAGCTTTGAAGAAGCTCCTCTCCTAATCATAGAAAGTGGTTTACAGATTTCAGTATGATATGTTAGGACACGCTTTAGCTGGATTAACTATTTAATCTTTTTTTTTTTATTTATCTTTTTGGTTGACATTTTGTAGGTTTTGGAACAAATTACTAGTTTTTCCATAGAGAGTTATGGTCTCAAGTTTCATTATTATTTTTGTGTTCGTGTGAATATATATTAAACTATGATAATTTTTTTCAGTCCAGCGCCTTCTAGATGAAGGAGCAGATCCTTGTGCAGCTGATGACAAGGGGCGTACAGCATTGCACTTTGCATCCTGTAATGGAAATGAACAAATTGGTAAGAGATACGGAGGAATCGAAAACCACATACTTACCTCAGTGACTGTGTGTTTGTAAGCCTTATTTATAGAGATGACATCTTTTTTCAAACTTCTTAAGTAGAATTGCTGTTAAAGAGGCTCTGTCACCAGATTTTGCAACCCCTATCTGCTATTGCAGCAGATAGGCGCTGCAATGTAGATTACAGTAACGTTTTTATTTTTAAAAAACGAGCATTTTTGGCCAAGTTATGACCATTTTTGTAGATATGCAAATGAGGCTTGCAAAAGTCCAAGTGGGCGTGTATTATGTGCGTACATCGGGGCGTTTTTAATACTTTTACTAGCTGGGCGTTCTGATGAGAAGTATCATCCACTTCTCTTCAGAACGCCCAGCTTCTGGCAGTGCAGACACAGCCGTGTTCTCGAGAGATCACGCTGTGTCGTCACTCACAGGTCCTGCATCGTGTCAGACGAGCAAGGACACCGGCACCAGAGGCTTCAGTTGATTCTGCAGCAGCATCGGCGTTAGCAGGTAAGTCGATGTAGCTACTTACCTGCAAACGCTGATGCTGCTGCAGAATCAACTGTAGCCTCTGGTGCCGGTGTCCTCGCTCGTCTGACACGATGCAGGACCTGTGAGTGACGACACAGCGTGATCTCTCGAGAACACAGCTGTGTCTGCACTGCCAGAATCTGGGCGTTCTGAAGAGAAGTGGATGATACTTCTCATCAGAACGCCCAGCTAGTAAAAGTATTAAAAACGCCCCGATGTACGCACATAATACACGCCCACTTGGACTTTTGCAAGCCTCATTTGCATAACTACAAAAATGGTCATAACTTGGCCAAAAATGCTCAATTTTTAAAAATAAAAACGTTACTGTAATCTACATTGCAGCGTCTATCTGCTGCAATAGCAGATAGGGGTTGCAAAATCTGGTGACAGAGCCTCTTTAAGTGATGCTAAATGCTGAAATGAAAAAACTTCTTGCCAGGTACATAGATTTCTGCATAAAATATCCACCGTCGAGTACCTATTTTTTATTGAAGTGTGTTTAAATTTCTATATTCAATTCCATAGTATATGTTTTAAAGCGTGTGTGTGTGTGTGTGTGTGTGTGTGTGTATGTGTGTGTATATGTATATATATATGTGTGTGTGTCATATAAACCTATTGGTACATGCAGGAGAGAGGTCTGATTGGTATACATATAAATAAATAAATAAATATATGCTATACTAATGCCTATACATGAAGGCTAGACCTCAGTAAAGCCAAGTAACCCTTGGTGCGTTGCCCTAAACAACTAATGTAAACCTATAAGATGTAGGGCACAATTAACACAAATATCTTGAAAAATATATACATTTTATTAAATATTACAACATTAAAAAATGAGTCATACTGAGCAAAAAACACAAAAGACGTCTGACACATACAGAGAACATACAAGAAAAAATGGTAATGACCGTGTCACGGATATCGATATATATCTATCCCTAGGTAATGTTAGCCTAATGAGGTAGTAATTGAAGCCTCTATATATTTAAGCATCAAAATTTACCAAGTTGAGAAAATGTGTGTATACAGCTAAAGAGAGGCTTGAATGTCAGACATATGTACCCAGTGCACAGATATGGCAACAAACTGCAGGCTTAAAGAGGCTCTGTCACCAGATTTTGCAACCCCTATCTGCTATTGCAGCAGATAGGCGCTGCAATGTAGATTACAGTAACGTTTTTATTTTTAAAAACGAGCATTTTTGGCCAAGTTATGGCCATTTTTTTATTTTATGCAAATGAGGCTTGCAAAAGTACAACTGGGCGTGTTGAAAAGTAAAAGTACAACTGGGCGTGTATTATGTGCGTACATCGGGGCGTGTTTACTACTTTTACTAGCTGGGCGTTCTGATGAGAAGTATCATCCACTTCTCTTCAGAACGCCCAGCTTCTGGCAGTGCAGATCTGTGACGTCACTCACAGGTCCTGCATCGTGTCGGCCACATCGGCACCAGAGGCTACAGTTGATTCTGCAGCAGCATCAGCGTTTGCAGGTAAGTAGCTACATCGATTTACCTGCAAACGCCGATGCTGCTGCAGAATCATCTGTAGCCTCTGGTGCCAATGTGTCCTCGCTCATCTGACACGATGCAGGACCTGGGGAAGTGACGTCACAGCGTGATCTCTCGAACACGCTGTGTGTCTGCACTGCCAGAAGCTGGGCGTTCTGAAGAGAAGTGGATGATACTTCTCGTCAGAAAGCCCAGCTAGTAAAAGTAGTAAACACGCCCCGATGTACGCACATAATACACGCCCAGTTGTACTTTTACTTTTCAACACGCCCAGTTGTACTTTTGCAAGCCTCATTTGCATAAATACAAAAATGGTCATAACTTGGCCAAAAATGCTCGTTTTTTAAAAATAAAAACGTTACTGTAATCTACATTGCAGCGCCGATCTACTGCAATAGCAGATAGGGGTTGCAAAATCTGGTGACAGAGCCTCTTTAAGGCTGAGGTCTGGTGTAAAGAACACAGCGTGCCTGCAATGATAATAAAGGCAAATGGAATAAACAGATACCCAGGAAGAGAAAGTGTGTAACGTACCCATTTGTAGTCCTCTACATGGAGAGAACGTCAGTCCCGGCGCGCGTTTCGCCGAAACGCGCGTTGGGACTGACGTTCTCTCCATGCAGAGGACTACAAATGGGTACGTTACACACTTTCTCTTCCTGGGTATCTGTTTATTCCATTTGCCTTTATTATCATTGCAGGCACGCTGTGTTCTTTACACCAGACCTCAGCCTTAAGCCTGCAGTTTGTTGCCATATCTGTGCACTGGGTACATATGTCTGACATTCAAGCCTCTCTTTAGCTGTATACACACATTTTCTCCACTTGGTAAATTTTGATGCTTAAATATATAGTGGCTTCAATTACTACCTCATTAGGCTAACATTACCTAGGGATAGATATATATCGATATCCGTGACAATGTCATTACCATTTTTTCTTGTATGTTCTCTGTATGTGTCAGACGTCTTTTGTGTTTTTTGCTCAGTATGACTCATTTTTTAATGTAGTAATATTTAATAAAATTTATATATTTTTCAAGATATTTGTGTTAATTGTGCCCTACATCTTATAGGTTTACAGATGTGTATGTGTGTGTGTATATATATATATATATATATATATATGTGTGTGTGTGTGTGTGTATTTTTATTAGAAAAAGTACCTGGCGCTGCCCAGGTATGTGTTTGTGTGTTCATTAGATTTGTTTCGTGGGTGCCCAGGAGGTCAATCCATGTCCTTGTATTTTCTTGGTTTACGTGAAAATCGCTAGTAGCCCTATATACCCCGGCAGTTACACGCTGTTTACTTCAATTTTAACTTCATAAATACCTAACGGCTAAACTGATAGGAAATGGAGTCATGAGATTGTGACAGAGCCTGTTGATTAACAACATTGACAGTTTTATTACCAGTTGGCCATAGACTAGGGTTGGATCATAATTAAAAACCGCATCCTGCATGAAAGCCCACTCATTAGCACGCTGAACATCATGATGTGCTCCATCCGCTTGCTTTCTGGCCTGGGTTCGGGCAGGAGTCTCTGCGCTTCTGAGAGCCACGGGTCTGATCTGTTGCTGAGAGAGCCAGAGTTTGCTGAGGAGTTTCAACAGCTCAAGCAGCATTATGACATATTTGATCTGCTTGTAGTTGGGCAAGAGGAGTCTCTGCAGCTGGTAATGCAGCTTTCCTCCTGGCCATCAGTAATCTGGTTGCTATGGGTAACTGCTCCCCTGTACCTTCCCATCTAGGATTGTCTTGTAAAGTGCACTACCTGCTACTGCCAGATAAAACCACCTTTACTATAAAAGCCTGTATTCACTTCTATAGTATTGGATCGTGATAATGGCTGATCACAAAGAACAGCAGGTTGGGGCATGTACGAAAACCTTCCTGAACACCCGATGTACCAAATTTGGGGTCAAATGGTTCAGGTGTTTGGATGCCTATAGAGGACAGACAGACATTCACGTGCGTGTGTGTGTGTGTGTGTGTGTGTGTGTGTGTGTGTGTGTGTGTGTGTGTGTGTGTGTGTGGTTGAAAAAATAATTTCCTACTGATATGAAGCCAACATATCCAATAAAATCCAAGTTCAGGGTTCCTTTTTGGAGGCATGACTGGTATGAAAGGGTTTAAATTTATGAGACTGCTCAAATCCAGTATAGGTGCAGTTCTTTTACGTTGAGTAAAGAAAAATGGGTTGGTTGTTATGGAAACCTGGTCTAAAACTGGTGTGTGTGTGTGTGTGTGGCCAAGAATAAAGGACATGCGAGCTTATATTGGCTAATACGGGTGGTGATATGGGGGAAGATCCTTAATGTGGAAGCCAGTGGTGCCGTATTTGCTTTTGTGAATATGTCTAACAGTAGGTCCTGGAGAGCTGAAACCCTGTCTAAAATCTGATTTTCTTATGTGCCGAATTTGGTGCAGATTGGTACAGTCGTTTGGCCGTGCATAAGGAACAGACAACAGAAATGTATTTTATATATGTATAATTTATTTATTTTTTACACTAAAAAAAGCTGGAGTCTGTTTTGTCTCTTCAAATTCTTTTAGTGCGTTTGCTCCTGGACCATGGTGCTGATCCAAATCAGAAAGATGGGCTAGGGAACACACCATTACACTTGGGTAGGTGTTTTATAAAAATCTTAAATTTTCCCTACATTGAAGAGCATTATTGTATTGTACTTTTTTTTTTTTTTTTTTCCCCCCCCTAGCTGCTTGCACCAGTCATGTTCCAGTCATTACAATCCTTTTACGAGGTGGTAAGAAGCCTATTGATTACTAGGACGTAATTTTTTTTCTACTAAAGAAAGTAAATCATATCTTTTTACTTTTAAAAATGGCTGTTTCTTATTTTTATTGTAAGGTGCCAGAGTAGATGCTTTAGACCGCGCTGGCCATACCCCACTTCATTTAGCAAAGTCCAAGCTGAACATATTACAAGATGGAAAATCGCAGACTCTGGAATCCCTGCGACTAGAAGTGAAACAGGTGAGCTCTTGTGGACTGAAATTTGCAGTTACCCATGCAGTCTATCATATATGGGTTTATAAAGACATGACTGGCAGTGAAAACATGGGTTCAGCTCCTGATGCAGCAAAGAAACTTGCAGTCAGTACCAAAGCTGCCCTTTATAGGAAGAACTTAGGAGTACATTGAACTCCATAATAAAACCACATGCAGTAAGCTCCAAACTTCCCCTTGTGCGGACTGTAGGCAGCCAGATATCAGTAGTCCTTCACGTTAAAGTATTATTATTATTTAGGTCCGGGCCGACCATTGTAAGTTGAAAATAATGAACGCTCAGACCATAAGGCCCAGTTCACACAGAGTTTTTTTTGTGCTGAATTTGGCGCGGAAACCACATTGGGATCGGCGCAAAAAAACATCCGAAATCGCACCTCATTGATTTCAATGTGGGGCAGAGGTGTTTTTCATTCTGGGTGGCATGTAGCCGCTCGTGGGGAAAAAAACAAACTGCATGTCCTTTCTTCGCCTCTGACCTCCTATTGGAATCTATGGGAGGCAGAAAGAAATGGGAATTTTGAGGCAGATTTTTTTTCCACCTGCAAAAAACTCCTTGTGAGCTAGGCCATATAGTTTAATTCAATTTTACTTTAATAGTTGCAGTGAGCTGGGAGTCTGGTCTATACGTGAGCTGCGGGTGCTGTTTGACCTCTTTCTCCATATTACTATGCATAAGGGGAGAAATCTGTCAATGGGTTTTAACAGCTAAATGTGCCCGTCACTACCTTCATAATGCTTCTCAGAGAAGTGACAGATTTGCTTTAACTCTAGGAAAACCAAGCTCCGACCGCTATAAAGATATATTGATAAATTCTCACATAATTTTGGACCTAAAATTACATGTATAAAGGTGGACGTTCAGATGATAAATTTACATTTAGTAGATTTTACAACAATGATTGTTTGTTTTTTATGTTTTATTATATCAACTTTTGTTCTTGCCACCTGTAGATTATCCAGATGTTACGGGAATACTTGGAAAAGCTGGGTCAGCAGAAGCAGACAGAACAGCTGGATCAGATTTGTTCCAGGCTACAGAGGACGAGCACCAAGGAGCAGGTTATGATTTCATGTTGCCTTTAAATGGAATCGGTCAGTAGTTTTGAGGCCTTAAAGCTGCCGACAGAGCGATATAGGGGAGGGCATTTTATACATACCTTTTTTTTTCTCGCTCATGCAAATTGCCTCCCCTTTGCTCTGAATGATGGCTCTAGCAGTCTCCTGATTGGCCACTAGAGCAGTCACTCAATAGAGAATGGCACTTGTGATTGCCCCGCTGGGGGCATCTGACACTGAGAAAGGTATGTTTAAAACGTCGTATGTTTAAAATAATTTTAGGTCACGTTTACATGAGCCATTGCAGGAATTTACCACAGCAACAGATTGTCATAAATGACATTTCTAAAAATTACATTGAATTTTTATTTTATTTTTTTATATATAAATATTTTTTTTCCATGGCATTCTTTATTTACAAAATGCTGTACTTATTAGGGCCTGTTCACATCACCGTTCTCTTTCCGCTCCGGGGTTCTGTCGGAGGTTTCCGTCGGGTGAACCCTGCAACGGAAAGTGAAAGTGAAACCACAGCTTCCGTTTCAGTCAATGGTGACGGAAACATCGTTAATGGTTTCCGTTCGTCACCATTCCGTCAGGTTTCCGGTTTTCCAACAGAATCAATAGCAGAGTCGACCGTGCTATTGATTCCGTCGGAAAACCGGAAACCTGCCGGAATGGTGACGAACGGAAACCATTAGGGATGTTTCTGTCACCATTGATCTCAATGGTGACTGAAACGGAAGCTGTGGTTTCACTTTCCGTTGTGGGGTTCACCTGACGGAAACCTCCGACGGAACCCCGGAACGGAAAACGAACGGTGATGTGAACAGGCCCTTAGGCTTTGTTGACACCTGTGTCAGGGCTCCGTTTAGGGGTTCCGGCTGAGCTTTCAGTCAGGGAAACCCATGAATGGAACCCTGACTGAAACAAACAGAAACCACAGGTTTCCATTTACATAAACATCGATTTCAATGGTGACCGATCCGGTGAAAATGGCTCCCGTCTGTCTCTCATTGTGCAAGGGTTCTGTTGTTTTGACAGAATCAATAGCACAGTCTACTACGGTGTTGATTCTGTCAAAATGACAGAACCCTTACACAACGGTGACAAACTAAAGCCATTTGCACCGGATCCGTCACCGTTGAAGTCAATGGTGTTGCAAACGGAAGCCTTTGGTTTGTCAGGGTTCCGTTCATGGGTTCCCCTGATGGAAAGCTCAGATGGATCGGAGCCCTGACGCAGATGTGAAAGAAGCCTTAAATTGTAAAAAATACCCTTGCCATTTTTTTTTATTTTTTTTTTACACCTTTTTTCCACATAACTGATCGTTTTCTATCAATAGAATTCTAGAAAAAAGTGTGAAAACAAAACCTTAGTATATGTATTTAACATGTGACTTTTTAGTTTTGCTTTTGTATGCATGGATTTATCCCTAATCTGGCAATAACCGTAAGGGCCCTTTTACAACTGACAATTTTAGTCGTTTGATCCATTCACAAGCAGCTATGTATGGGGACGAGCGATTGTTACTACGATCCCTCGTCCCCATGCATTACCATCATGTCAGCAGCACATCTCCCTGCACAGGGAGATGTGCTGCCAACAACGATAATATTTTCTGCTACCTAAACGATACGATCGTTTGCTCGTTCATCGGCTGATCGTTGCCCTTTTTGCACATGAACGCTTGTTTGCACGGTCATTGGCACGTGTAAAAGGGCCTTAATGGATTTGTCTTGATGAGACAACGATTTTAATAACCAACGACCAAATACCTGTCCATATGCACTACTAGAGCATGTGGACGTGATAGAGGGGGTCACCCACTCTGAACCCCCTTTATTAGTCAGAGCAGAAAGCCACTAAGTAAGAGTGACTCCTGTTCTGGCGCAGCTGGCCTGCCCATGTAATACTACATGGTTAGCCATTCGTCTAAAGGGCTGAACGAAAATGAGCTGTTATCAATAGATGGCTGATGCAGCTATCTTTAGAAATCTAATGGTCTTCATGAGATGACCCTTTTTTTAAAAAAAAATGTTTTTTTGATTAGCAGACCGTCATAGTAAATAAAGTATACATTACTCAACTCCAGAGAGTTTAGTACATCCTGAAAAATGTTAAATTCTAACATAATAAAATATGGTATTGGGACTGGTTATCTGCATTTTTTTGCACTTTAAGACCTCAAGGGCTGCAAGATAATCAGAATTTCTGAATACAATATCCAGTAATAGGTTAAGGCATTATAGCCACACTTCTATATGCATAGAACTCTTTTTCACTGTTAACTTTTATATGATGAGACTCCATTCTAAAGGAAATGTGTGGTTTGTTTTTGTTTTTTTTTCTTCAGGTGGATGAGGTGACGGAGTTACTGGCTAGCTTCACGTCACTCAGTCTCCAGATGCAGAACATGGATAACAGGTAGCCCGACATGGAGTAGTTCATCGTAACCGTGTCCTACTGCATCAGGAGCTTTGAATGTTCCAGTCTTTCTCTGATGTAACCTGTTTACTTCCAGAAGAGTGTTACCATCCTGCACTTTGCTGGCTACCTTGCTTACAAATATGTATGTAAATGCATAGTTTGCCCCTCACTAACCACCAACAGGTTTTTACCTATTTGGTAAAATTACTTTGTCTAAATTAGCATCTTTCATTCCTTACTTAGGGTATGTGCACACGTAGTGACCAAAAACGTCTGAAAATCAGGGGCTGTTTTCCCTTGAAAACAGCTCTGTATTTTCAGACGTTTTTTGAGCAACTCACGTTTTTCGCGCCGTTTTTTACGTCCGTTTTTGGAGCTGTTTTCATTGGAGTCTATGAGAAAACAGCTCCAAAAACGTCCAAAGAAGTGTCCTGCACTTCTTTTGACGAGGCTGTATTTTTACGTGTCGTCTTTTGACAGCTGTCAAACGACGACGCGTAAATGACAGGTCGTCGGCACAGTACGTCGGCAAACCCATTCAAATGAATGGGCAGATATTTGCCAACGTATTGCAGCCCTATTTTCAGACGTAAAACGAGGCATAATACGCCTCGTTTACGTCTGAAAATAGGTCGTGTGAACCCAGCCTTATGGTGCTAAATATTTTGATAGTCTTGCATTTGTTCATCTTTTTTTGTTGTTTATAATTGTGTTGTGTGAGATTAAGCCTAATCCACATCTGCGTTGGAGGCTACGTTATAGGCCTCCGCTGAAAATGCAGAAACAATAGTGCAGCTGCACTATTGTTTCCTGTAAAACCATGGAAAACTGACGGTACCCATTAAAGTCAATGTGTTTTGTCAGGCGCTGGTTGTCTCTGTTGTTCAATGGAACGTTCTCTCCCGGCATTTTCGTTCTGCTCTTCTGACAGAGCAGAACAACGGAATGCTAAACGCAGATGTGTAGAAGGCCTTAGTTCTATGTTCCCTATAAGTATATTTCTATTGATCTCTACACTTTTCAGCTGTGTTCTTAATGTGTTCATTTATTTGACTTGTGACCATATCCCCCCCTTATAATTAAAGCCACACATTTTCTCCTATAACTAGGCAGCTGACATTGAAAACAAATGTCTTTCAGGCTCTGTACACACTGGTGTCGTGGCTTCCATTTATAATGGAGTCATGACAGCTATGCCCAATCTGTTGTCAAACTGATCCTAACAACACTATTGATTGCTGTGGAAAATACTGGATTCCCTCACAGAAATCCCATAATGCAAGTGTGAAAGGGCCTTAAGGCCCTTTTTCACTGGCAAACGAGCGTTCACAGGGCAACGATCCGTAAACAGGGCAACGATCAGCCGATGAACGAGCAAGCGCTCATTCATCGGCTGGTTGCTTCGTTTTAAATGGCAAAACTATTATCGTTGTTGGCAGCACATCTCCCTTTGTAAACAGGGAGATGTGCCGACGACATGATAGAAATGTATGGGGACCAGCGATCGTAGTAACGATCGCTCGTCCCAATACATAGCTCCTTGTGAAAGGAACAAACAAGTGCTGATCAACGAGCTGTCTCGCTGATCGGCACTCGCTTACACAGCCCACGTCTGGCTGTGTAATGTAATACCTTAAGTCCTTATTCACATGAACGATTTAAACGTCCGTGTGACGGCTGTTGAAACAACGGCAATCACATGGACTTATATAATTCAATGTGGCTTTTCACACGGCCGTTGTTTCAACGGACCGTGTGAAGGGTCCGTGAGCAAATAGGACAGGTCCTATTTTTTTCACGCATCCCATCATAGACTCTAGTCTATGGGGGATACGTGATATCGCGTCCCGCAGCACAGAGCACGGATGCACCTCAGATGTGAAAAACGGCAGTTTTTCACATCCGAGATGCGCAACGCTGATATGAATGTAGCCTAACTCTCGTGCTAAACCTTTGTAAACAACAGTGTTGCTGTTATTATAGTACTGTCATTGTATGGAGTAATAGTTGTAAAATGTTGTTATAATCCCATTAATCAGTTTCCTCAGTTCTGTGGGAGTGACAAAGAACTGAGATATGGAACCTGGAATTATCTTTTATTCTATTGTATTTTTCAAAAATCACAAATATGTTCTTAACAACCCTTAAAGGGAACCTGTCACCAGCATTTCACCTATTGAACTTTACTTATCCCTCACTGGCCGCTGCTATCAAAAGTTCATTGCCATTATCCCCTCTCCTAAACTCCTCCACCGACTGTAAATAACGGTCTGCAAACATTTTGCGCTTTTTATCGTAATAATCCGGCGTCCCTTTGTGCGCACACACCAGAAGAGGACATCAATGCACAAGCACAGGATTTTGTGTGCTGGGGGAAGGCGAGGAGCTGTCAATCAAAAGTAAGGAGGCCGGGGAAGCGCGGAAAGACTTGAGGAATGAAAATATGACTTTTTTCAAATGAAGGTTTGACTCTTTTCAAGAGAAGATCTGACTCTTTTCTGCTCATTAGCATACGTTGTGGGAACATTAAAAAACTGAAGACTAAAGCTACAGAGCCGACTAAGAAGACAATTATAGGTTATATAGAAATGATTTTTCACCCACTACCACCAGGTATTGCTGGTTTAATAGGTGAAATGCTGGTGACAGGTTCCCTTTAAGGCCTCATGCCCATGTGTCGGCTGTATTTCCCGAACTGGCCACCGTTCAGAGAGCTGGGCTCCTAGCCTCATAATTATCTATGATGCTAGGAGTCCCTGCCTCTCAGCGGAAATGCTGCCCCATACTGTGCGGAAATACTATTTCGTACTGAAAACATAACTACAGTATGGGGCAGCATTTCCGCTGAGAGGCAGGGACTCCTAGCATCATAGATAAATATTATGCTAGGAGCCCAGCTCCCTGAACTGTGGTCAGTCCAGGAAATACATCCGACACACGGTATATCAGGGACCCAACACAGTCGTGTGCATGAGGCCTTACTGAGGTATCTGGAAAGAGAGCTAAGAACACTTAAGAACACTGAAAATATATGGATGGGATAAGAATAAGTTGCAGAACTAATTTACAAATGTTTGTAGTTGTAGGTCCTGTTCACGTTTTTGCCCTACGTTTTAAAATATATGCCAGGAAAGAGGTATGGAATAGTGTAGTACACCGCATGGTATATGTTTTTACAATAGGTGACATATGCCACTGTATGGCATACGTAACCAGAATCTATTAAGGGTATGTGCACACACACTAATTACGTCCGTAATTGACGGACGTATTTCGGCCGCAAGTCCCGGACCGAACACAGTGCAGGGAGCCGGGCTCCTAGCATCATAGTTATATACGATGCTAGGAGCCCCTGCCTCTCTGCAGGACAACTGTCCCGTACTGTAATCATGTTTTCAGTACGGGACAGTAGTTCCACGGAGAGGCAGGGACTCCTAGCATCGTACATAACTATGATGCTAGGAGCCCGGCTCCCTGCACTGTGTTCGGTCCACTACTTGCGGCCGAAATACGTCCGTCAATTACGGACGTAATTAGTGTGTGTGCACATACCCTAAACGGTCATGAGCTTGTCAATATCTTTTCATGACATATAAATTAAACGGATGCCATAATGGATGCATTTGTTGCAGCCTATGATTTACTTATATATTGTGAGGTGGGATTAAAATATAAGGACATGCTAGTAAATTCTGCCACATACTGTATGTTTTACTCCCTGTTAAATAAACTTGAAATTTCTGACCAATCTGATCTGTATTTTTCATCCTTGGGGGAAAATGAGTCATGACCTGCCTAGGTAGAGTCGTGTGTTAACCTTAAACCATACTATCCCCCACCCCCATTTAGTAACGACACATGACACCGAGGTTGGATGTGAAATGGCCACAGCAGCCGTTTATTAATTTCACAGTTTTATAAAAACAATTTAAATCCGAAACATTCGGATAACTAGTTGGGAATCCACCAGAGAATTCCTCCTAATAATTCACATGACCCAACATGGGTCAGAATCATAAATAACAATTAAACGTTAACATTAACCCGAGCAGAGGAAGTCCTTGAAGCCCCTTCAGATGTTCCTTTCAAGAACACACCGAATTAGCCATCTGCAAACCACTAATTACCTCCAGCCGTAAACCAGCTCGGAAGCACCGTTCACCTCTGCAGATGGCTCCAACCACTAGAAGTCCACTTCAAGGGGATAACACCCGATGAAGCCCTCAAGTGATATACCGACCACTAGAAGTCCACTTCAAAGGGATAACACCCGATGAAGCCTTCAAGTGACATACCTTCTACCAGAAGACCACTTCAAAGGGATAACACCCGATGAAGTCTTCAACCATGTACCTTTTTTGGGGGACGCATACCCCCGATGCGACCCCCCCACCATTTTGTACTGACTGGCCTCAAGGACTCCCCCCGCCAGCTGCCATGACAACAGAACCTACTCCGGAAAAAAGAAAAACATGTTAAATAAGCACACAAAATAAAACACAACGCTCATAGACAGACGTACATAAGACCTAAGGAGTAACAAAACAAGGGTGGGAGGGTGGGAGCTTAGCTTACTGTGTGTTACTCCTCCCGCTGCTTCCGGCTCAATGCCGAGAAACAGCGGGAAGCGCAGCAACGGCCCCCCCCCCGCCCCCCTTAACTCCTCCCCGTCCCTCCTTCAGCTCCTTCAACTTTCCCTCACCTCGTAACATTAACCCTTTCCCTACCAGGACGGTCATGTCGGCTTCCCTTAAGCCTGCAGCTGCGTCCAGCCTCTTCTTGACCTGCCTAGGTAGAGTCGTGTGTTAACCTTAAACCATACTATCCCCCACCCCCATTTAGTAACGACACATGACACCGAGGTTGGATGTGAAATGGCCACAGCAGCCGTTTATTAATTTCACAGTTTTATAAAAACAATTTAAATCCGAAACATTCGGATAACTAGTTAGGAATCCACCAGAGAATTCCTCCTAATAATTCACATGACCCAACATGGGTCAGAATCATAAATAACAATTAAACGTTAACATTAACCCGAGCAGAGGAAGTCCTTGAAGCCCCTTCAGATGTTCCTTTCAAGAACACACCGAATTAGCCATCTGCAAACCACTAATTACCTCCAGCCGTAAACCAGCTCGGAAGCACCGTTCACCTCTGCAGATGGCTCCAACCACTAGAAGTCCACTTCAAGGGGATAACACCCGATGAAGCCCTCAAGTGATATACCGACCACTAGAAGTCCACTTCAAAGGGATAACACCCGATGAAGCCTTCAAGTGACATACCTTCTACCAGAAGACCACTTCAAAGGGATAACACCCGATGAAGTCTTCAACCATGTACCTTTTTTGGGGGACGCATACCCCCGATGCGACCCCCCCACCATTTTGTACTGACTGGCCTCAAGGACTCCCCCCGCCACCGCGAAACAGGCCTTGACCACCTTAAGCCTGTGAGTTCCTCCACACCACCACCGCCCTTTCTATGCCTTCTGCTATAGCCAAGCTCCAAATATCAATGCCAACCTCGGTCAGATGAACCCCGTCACTCCTCCAGAAATTCCCCAATCCTGACTCCAAATCCCTATGCCACACGCAAATGCCCCCGTTCTTCGCCACAAAACGGGACACCGCCCGGTTAACTTTTATCCGAGCCTTATTGACTCTCTCCACCGATCTAGCTAACCGCCAATGCTTCCTTGGGACTATGTCCGACCACACTACCACCAACTTGGGATAAGATACCCACAAACACAACAAATCATGTTTGATATCCCGCACCAACTCACGAAAAGGGCGAACTCCTAAGTCATTCCCACCCACGTGCAACACTAAAACCTCCGGAACCCTATCAAGCCGCACATATGTCTGGAATTCCGCCAACACCCTGTTCCACGACATACCTCTAAACCCCAGCCAATGCACAACCGCATCCTGTCGCGGAATGCGCAATTGGCGACCATCCGGGCGGACGTCCGCCCTCAAAGCCCCCCAGTGCACGTACGAATGACCCATCAACCACACCAGACAAGGAGGCGAATCTGAAACGGAAAACACAGTTAGGCACCACCATATAACATTTGCAAGCATAAACAACAAAATTACAACATATGGGGGCGGACATAGGACTTAAACCTTTTAGACTCCCAACGACCAATACGCCTCACCCCCTCATCATCCAACCCCCAGCGCCCTGCTTCCGTTGCTGCGCCAATCCGGAAGGAATGAGATGAATATGAGCCTGCCGCAACCCCCACCGCCGTCAAACATTTTTTAAAAACAGCTCCAAACTGAAACCTGGACAAGAACGACCCGTCCACATGACGTAACAAAGGCAAATCTGGAGACCCCCTGTTTTTTGTAAAACCCCGCATGCACTCTACTGGGCACATGACCGACCCCGGGAGAGCGAACAAAACTATCAGTTTTCCCTTCCCTAATTGGTCAGTTTTTGATCTACGCAACCATACCTCCAACCGATCTGCAAAAAGGCTCACCTCCCCAGATCTCAGCCCCCCTGCCTGTTTAGTACTTGGCGACACCAACTCACCTATTCTAAATGCTCCGAAGAACGCCAACGAGAAAGCCAACCGAAACAAATCCATTTCATCTGAAGAACGACATACCGATGCCAATGAACCGCCCAACAAGCCCAGCAAAGCAAACGACACCGGCCTTCTACTATCCGCCTCCACCCTACCTCTGCGCAACCCCTTCAAAGCCTGCGATACCAGAAATTCCTTCGATACATCCCGCAAGCCCCGCAACTTAAGCCCAAACGCCACCGCGGATATAAACCGGTTCACCTTCGCTACTGAAAACCCCCTCTCCCAGGCATCCCCTAACCAATACAAAAGTGCCACCAACCTGTCTCTATCCGTATTGACATCACCCAACTCTCTTACCCACTCCTCCCACTGCCTCCAACAAGCAGCATAAGCCCTCCACGTCGTGCGCGCCAAAGACCTTTGTAACAGCTGCTCTACGGGACCGATACCAGATCCCATAGATGATCCGGACAAGCCAAACCGAGACGTTCCGCTCCCGGGGCCAATTGCCGAAACCGGTCCCACTGCGAGCGAGAAAGAGCATCAGCAACACAATTCCGTACACCCGGGACATGCACCGCCACCACCCACGCGTTCAACGGCAAACACACCAACACTAAATGTCGCAACAATTGAACTACCGGAGGAGAGGACGCCGTGATGTTATTAATGGCAAGCACCACCCCCATGTTGTCGCAGTAAAAACGGACCTTCTTATCCCTGAGCCTGTCCCCCCAAATGGTAGCCGCCACCACGATGGGAAACAGCTCGAGCAGGGCCAGATTCCGCGTCAATCCACTGGACACCCAGCTAGCCGGCCATTGCCAACTTATCCGCCGGGAGCCGACACTCCATTGCCACCGAGTCAATTTCGATTCCCAAGAAACAAATCGTCGCTACCGGGCCCTCCGTTTTTTCCGGCGCCAAAGGGATCCCAAAATCCCTCGCCACCTTCTGCAGGGCATGAAGCAAGTTACCGCAAACCGGCGAACCCCCCGGGCCAACGCACAAAAAATCATCTAAGTAATGGATCAACGAATCGACCCCGGATACTCCCCTCGTTACCCACTCCACGAAGCTACTAAACGCCTCGAAGTATGCACAAGAAAGAGAACACCCCATCGGAAGGCACCGATCCACGTAAAAGGCCCCATTCCAAAAACAACCCAACAGCCGTTGGCTTTCTGGATGGACCGGCAACAACCTGAACGCCGCCTCGATGTCGGTTTTTGCTAGCAGCGCCCCCGGACCCGCAGCCCGCACTAACCCCACCGCCTTATCGAATGAGGTATAAACTACGGAACACAACTCGTGATCAATCCCGTCATTTACCGACGAACCTTGGGGATACGATAAATGTTGAATCAAACGAAACTTTCCGGGCTCGCGTTTAGGGACAATACCCAAAGGGGACACAACTAAATCTTTCACCGGCGACTCCACAAATGGCCCCGACATGCGCCCCAACGAAACTTCTTTTAACAACTTTTCCGACACGACTTCCGCATGCAAGTAAGCCGATTTTAAATTTCTCCGCGTAACCGGAACCTCATAAGGAGGCGGAGGAATAACAAAACCAACACTAAACCCTTCATAAAGCAACTTAGCTGCCGCCCTATCCGGATACTCATTTAGATAAGGGGCCATCCTTTCCACCCTCACCGGCGACACCCCCTTGACCAGCCCCGTGCTGGTTCCCGGACCTCTTTTTCCGCAGACATTTTGCCGCCCCGTGTGATGCACCATTACACTCGGAGCACACGTGCTTGAACTTGCACGTGGCCCCAAACTTGCACTGGCCTTCATTGAATTGCCAGCAAAACCCCGCCTTTCCCCCGCCGCTTGGTCCACTCTGACTAGACTGGCCTCCCTGGCCACCGCTCCCGGGAAAGGGCTGCCTAACCGGAGCCGTAACCCGTAACCAGAGAGCAATATCCTTCTGGTCCCACCGAATCGCCGACCGAACCGCCTTCCGCTGACGGAATTGCTCATCATATCGCAGCCACGCCTGGCCCCCATACGCCCTATGAGCCTCCCCGATAGCATCAAAATAACAAAATAACGCCGAACAATTTTCCGGCGCCTTTTCCCCTATCACACTAGCCAATATGGCGAACGCCTGCGACCAATTAACGAACGTCTGCGGGATAAGCCTATACCGCCGCCGTTCCTCCTCGTCCTTTTTACTCTCATCCCGCTTGCTCTTATCCAAATTGAATTTAGCCAGCGGCAAGAGAGAAAAAATTTCAACATATTCATCCTTCCAGATCCGATCACGCACCTCCTGCTTTAAATGCGCCCCCAACGGACCCTCAAAACAAACATACACCTCCCCCCGAGCACGATCGTCCATGCGCACTCGATCGCCGTCCTTCTGTGCCTCAGTCTGCACCGCCACCGCGACCGCCTCTCTAACCGCCACCACAGGACGCGCCTGCAACGATCCCACGTCCCTGGGGCCTTCCCAAACTACCGCAGGGGACACTTCCGTTACTACCGGCGCCGCGGCCCTATCCAGGCGCCCCACCAGCTCCCGTAAGCAACCCACTAAATCTGCCAAACCCGCTCCGTCGCGTCCGCCCGCGCCACTACCGGCCCCCGATGCTATGCTAGCAGCCCCCCCGCCGACACCCGACATAAAAATCGCTGGATAAGACAATAATGGAGTTATACACTCACCGGGCTGCACAGGCGCTGTGTTCCCGTCAGCCGGACCATCCTGACCTCGACGATAGACGTCCAGTTCACCTTCCTCCAGTTCTTCTCTCGCCGACGACTGTCCCTCCCAACGACATCTTCGGAAAGGGGATGAGGACGCGCTGACCAATGGGCCGGCAACCTGCCGCCCGACCGCCGGGACCCAGACTTCCGACCGGACCTGTTGCCTCGACGTCGCTGCAGATCTAGTCGTCCGTCTAGACGATCCTGACGAAGCCTGCCCCCTGGCCGGAACATCACCATGCGGGGCGGCCGTACCTTGTTCTCCAACTCTTCCATCTGATGGGGGAGGGGTGACAGGGAGCCCAGCCTGCGACTCCCTGCTTACCGCCGGACCCCGTCGCGGCCTGGGATTCCTGCCAGGACGCAGGGCCTGGGAAGGGGCGGTCCTCCCAGCTGCCTGGCCTGCAGCGTCCGGGATCGGGCTCCCTCTGCGACGCCGTGTCCGCGGGACTACCTCCGGACTAAGGCGCTCTGGAGGTCGGGACCGCCGAGAGGGACGGGTCGACACAGCCTGCATCGCCGTCACCCCTGCCACCGCTCTCTGGCTGCCCAGCGCAGGAGCGGTTGTTGCCGACTCCCCCCCCCGCCGCCATAGCCATGCTCGTAGGGGGGCCGGGGGAGGGGAGCCTGTCCCTTGCAACTGACCCCGAACGCCGTGCCCGACGTGGCGAAACGGCGTCCGGGATCCGCGTTAATGCAGCCACGGTCTCCTCCAGCCATCCGGGACCGTGGTGCACAGCAGCGGCGCGCAGCCGCTCTAAAATCAGGGCCTCTGCCATCACTAAAAAACCGGGCAACGGGGAGCTTAGCTTACTGTGTGTTACTCCTCCCGCTGCTTCCGGCTCAATGCCGAGAAACAGCGGGAAGCGCAGCAACGGCCCCCCCCGCCCCCCTTAACTCCTCCCCGTCCCTCCTTCAGCTCCTTCAACTTTCCCTCACCTCGTAACATTAACCCTTTCCCTACCAGGACGGTCATGTCGGCTTCCCTTAAGCCTGCAGCTGCGTCCAGCCTCTTCTATTATATTAATACTTGGTATAACACAGTGGACCAACACTGTTGCTCAGTGGTCCAAAGTCCTGTTTTCAGATGAAAGTAAAATTTGCACTTCACTTGGTAATTAAGCTTCAGAAGCATCAATCCAAGTTGCTTTTGGTCCAGTGTTAAGTTTCCACAGTCAGTGATGGTTTGGGGAGCCATATCATCTGCAGGTATTGTTCCACTTTATATCAAGTCCAGAGTCAACGCAGCCGTCTACCAGGAAATTTTAGAGCACTTCATGCTTTCCGCTGCTGACAAGCTTTATGGAGATACTGATTTCATATTCCAGCAGGACTTGGCACCTGCCCACACTACCCAAAGTACCAATGGCTGGTTTAATAACCATAGTATCATTGTGCTTGATTGGCCAGCAAACTCAACTGACCTAAACCCCATAGAGAATCTATGGGGTATTGTTAAGAGGAAGATGAGACACCAAACCCAACAATGCAGGTGAGCTGAAGGCCGCTATAGAAGCAACCTGGGCTTTCATAACAACTCAGCAGTGCCACAGGCTGATCGCCCCCATGACGCGCCGCATTGATGCAGTAATTCATGCAAAAAGATTCCCGACCAAGTATTGAGTGCATATACTGTACATAGTTTTCAGTAGGCCAACATTTCGGTATTAAAAATCATTTTTGAAATTTGGCTTATGATATTTTATTTTTCTGAGAGACTAAATTTTGGGTTTACATTAACTGTTGGTCATAATTATCAACATTAAAAGAAAAAAAATTCTAGAAATAGATCACTGTGTATTGAATCTATATAATATGAGTTTCACTTTTTGAATTGAATTACTGAACTAAATTAACTTTTTGATTATTGTAATTAATTGAGGTGTATGTAATAGTGCATGTGGAAAGAGCAATGTAGCATACAATATTAATGGTAAAGAAAAACTTTAGGGCCCAGAATGATGCAGATGAGTATAGGGTACTTTGGGTTATATGTAGCCAAGTTTAATAAAACTTTTAAAATAAACAGAAACCCAGGGCAAAATGGCTAAGTAATGTAACAATAGCTTTGTAGGGTACCATATGGTGAAGGGTACCAGAATTAATCATGGTGAAAGCAGAGTGGGGTTTCATCTCAAAATATTACCTTTTAATTTAGAGACCTTCATCTGCATATGGGTTTGCTTTATAGAACGTTTAAATTCAGCAGGAATGCTAGGGCAAGGTGGTTTCAATGCCTCCCTATCCACAGGAGGGGATGTACAGTGAGATCGGAAAATCTGAGTCAAGTCCAACAATGCATGGGACCACTTTTAGGTATAACCAAATATCAGAAATCTTGTTAATAGACCCAGTAATACTTAGGTAGTACATGTAGTGCCTCATTCCCGGAGCAGTAGCACTAGGTCATCGCAAGCCATGGCAGTAAAGGCCAGTGACAGTGAGGGCCCCAAGCTTGAGGCAGGCCCACTGCTGCTGAAGAAAGTACCATTGAGGCGTGTGATTGCTGGTTAGGAGACCAAAGCAGAAGGAAGTGTTTCCGGCACAGCCACAAACCATGTTTGGTAATGTTGCTGATACCCTCGACATGAAGCGAGGGGGAGAGTTGTCCATGGAAGTTTATGCGTTGTCTGTCATCTTGGGAGGATGGTGCCATGGCAATCCAGAGGCATCAGCAGGTTATTTAATCGACCTCTAGTAAGTGGCAACAGTACCAAGAAAAGTCTGGAGGCAAGTATAGGAAGGTAGCAGCTTTATTCCAGTTCTCTGGAGGTAATGAGCCCATCGCGTGATTGCAGAAAAGATGGCGTTGGGAGAAAAGCAACTACGGGCAATAACCGGTATTGGAGGATTCCCAGCCCCACCTTAGCTGCCTCCAGTCGGGGAGAACAGAACTGTAATCCTCGAAAGTTTAGGAAATAGATGGAGTCTTTTGATATGACCCATGACCGCAAATGTTGAATAATAACCAGTAAAGCAGTAGGTTAAGTGCAGCAGTTTGAAGACCTGACTTGCCTCGAGTATTTCTGGCCACGGCGCCCACATACAAAGCATTTTAGTTTTTGGGGTCAGTAGAATTTTATGCCACCGCATGGTTTGGGGTATGGCGGTTTTCCCATAGGCTTCTCTATAGGACTTGAAAAATGCATGTTACACCTAAAAATCACTGGTACATTTACATGTTTCTTTGTTCAGTTTAAAACACCAAACAAAAACTGTGGGAAGGAGGCCTTAAAGTGTACACACATTCAGGATTTTCTAGAAGGCAGTTTTGCTTCAAGGGTACCAGAAGAGCCAGTTACAGACCGCTCCAGCCACTCTGTACAGAACAGGTGCGTAATTGCTAGGGGCCAATACAATGCTTCCATGTGCTTCCAATTGTATTCAATGATAAGTACAGTACTATAAATACAGACCCATATAGAGAATGTGTGCCACCATGGAGGGTCCATGTTTGCATTATCATTGTGTGTATTGTCGAAGAAACCCCTTCCAGGTAGCACCCTTTGTGATGGGCGCTCTAATGGGCTCCCTCTGCTTTGTCAGGTGGTATTCAAATATGGTAATTGAAGTATCAACAGTGCACCGGGAGATCAATAAAGACCATAGCAATCTGTTGTCTCAATCAATATTCTCATTATCAAGATACATAAGTTAATATACCCTCAGGGCGTACCCTCTAATCAGGGTGTTACCTCTCATGGAACAACCAATCCTAACATTTTACACGTAGACTGAAAATACGTCATAGAGTACCTTCCCACTGAGGTCACGTGATCTTTCTAACACCTGCAAATCCTGGCCTACAAACAATAGAAATGTAGGAGGTTTTCATAAGTGTATGTGATGATTTCATATATGTGTGTGAAATACTGAGATGAAGAGAATTAATTACAGAAATGATGATTATTTCAGGTCTAGGCGTTCTGTCAGACTTCCATCTACCAGTATTGAAGGCCACACGAAGAAATAACTTATTCCCTTGTGACTCAAGCAGAACCAGAAAGAGGTCATTACAAAATGTAGAATACATATCTTCATAATTCGGTATCCTGCTTGATAATTTATAGTGTAATTTAATACAGAGAACATAAACAAGTTGACCATCCATCACAAACCCCCCTTTTTCTCATATTAAAATACAGAGACTAAGAATTATCTGATTAGAAACCTCAAACAAAATAATGAATAGGGCCACTACTAATAATATAATGCTATCACCAAGTTCAGGTTTGGATAAAGGGTCCCGTCAGTGCATTGACAAGTCCCGTAGTTGCTTGTCTGCACGGCTGCTTGGATTTGTTGAACTCTACCTTTTGTTAATATTTTTTCCTCAAATACAAATGTATATGGTGATAACAATAACATGCCCTGTATAAAAGTTCTAACATGTATATAAGATATAAATGGCAAAGCTTTAGTAAATGAACACACACTTAGTGTTACATGGTGGGGTGTTCACCCATTCACCAGTTTCTATCCTTGTGTATAAAATCCCTGTGACATAGAGTATTGTTGATTTAAAAGGTTTCGGCTTATGATAGACAATTTTCTTAGCCTTCTTACATAGCATAGGTATCAGACATGCTACTAATTTAACAAAAACGTATATAATCAATATTATGAGTAATATATGTAAAGCGCCTTTACAGCATCAAATATTAATTCGGTAATCTTGTCAAACAACTCTGCTAGTTTTTCTATGTTATGTGCGTTTCTAACTGGTCCTCCAAAGATGGATAGAGCATATCCTAACTTGGTGTGCCAAGGTAATTGTACCAATGGGTGGGCTTTTTGCTTTCCCCCCTTATACACAGCATATGTTTTGGTACTTTATCATAAGGAAGTGCATCCTTGTCCCATGTCCAGGTAGCAGGCCCTAACCTAGCTAGGGTACAGGTACCTGTGGTAGTCTGCGGGATCCATTTATATGCATTATGTCCGCACACTATATATATATATATATATATATATATATATATATATATATATATATTGTGAGACCGTGACAGGTAAAGTCATTGAGGGAAGCTGCATAAGCTACATTTCCCCTAGAATCCTGTCATATGTATCCTAGGCTCCAGGGAATGAGTAGTTTTTGCAATAGAAAGCTCTAGCTTTCCAATCTTGGCTTAAGGAAAAGCCGGAAAAAGGGCCTGGAGTTGGATTGGAGAAGAGCAGGGCGGGTTCCCCAATCCCTAGTCCATCTCTGTTTGTAGGACAAGGCTGCTGCTCAATTAGCTGCACCTGCAGCCTGTGTATAAAAAGGTGCAGACACAGAGTGTGTGAGTCTCACCCCTGACTCAGACTGGAGACTACCAAGTCTGGAGTAGCCTGTATTCTATGTGAGTAAAGACCTATGTTACTTTGTGTCCAGAAAGCACTTGGTATAGTTAGATAATATCCTGTTTAGTTAGTGCTCAGACAAGCAGGATTTATTTTGTATTCTGCCTTGTTGTACAAGAGGCTGTTTCTTTGACAAGAATAAAAACAGGCAAAGCCCTGTTATGACTTTTAATGCACGGTGTCCCTGTCTCTGGCTACAAAGAAACCGCTGTACCAACCTCTCCTGATGCTAAACCCTCACTATATATATATATATATATATATATATATATATAATCAGGGGGAAGGTCAAACCATTGCATACTTCCTAGGGTTAACATGTGAGCAAAATGAACTAAGGGAAAAGACTGCTGTAATACACACCAAGGATAATTTGTTCCCAAAGACCCATGGTATACTCCCTGTGCATCCACAATACATAGTTTCATTACCTTGTAAGTCTGTTTCTTGCATATACCCTGGATAACGTTTACAATCAGTCTTACTTCCTGAAGGGAAGAAATGGCCATATTCCCAACTACCATTATGTATGTACCGTTCTACCAGACTTGGTCTAAATACATCTGAGGTCTGTTGGGTGTTATTGAAGCTTATCTTTATGCCTTTTATGGGGATCTCACCTAGTGTCAGTGTTTTAGTGACATTTTTAGGGACCCATATTTCATTTTACTTTTGTGTGAAAATCAGTGCCTTACCAGGTATCAGGGTTAGATTTACCTGCCACCAGGGATCCTCCATCCATCCTGTTATGGGTAAGAGCACACTGGTATTAGACCATGTATACCTTTTTGTGTTATCCTATACCTTTGAGGGATCCCAACATGTGGTGTTAAGAAGTTCTTTCTCACTAAGGGGCACAGCCATGTATGGCATGGATTTTGAACTTATGGGACTGTGTGTACATATCCAACAATCAGATAAGTTTGTTAATGCTGTTATAAAATAAACAACCGAAAACGAATATGTCAACAAAACTTAAAAAAGCAGTTAAATCACTACAAGAAAATAAGGACATAACCATCAAAATGTCAGATAAAGGTGGCAATGTCACAGTTTTGAACAAAAAAGATTATGAAGAATCAATCACCAATATGCTTCAGGACAAAACTACCTACCAAATTTTAACAGGAAATCCCGTCGATACTATCAAATTCCGCATGAAAAATTTATTGGAATATGGTTTACAAAATGGTTTCATTACTCAGAAACAAAAAGAATATATGTACATTGAAAAACCAATCACCCCGATAATTCACGCGTTACTTAAGGTTCACAAACAATTATTACCTCCACCCATGAGACCGATTGTCTCTGGGATAGGATCAATCTTGGAAAAGCTATCTGAATGGCTTGACAGCTTATTACAGCCGCTAGCACAAAATACACCCGGTTTCCTGAAGGACACAAAACATGTCCTGAATTTATTTCACAAAAAAATTTGGGAAGAAAATTTTTCCTGGCTTACATGTGACGTCGTGTCACTGTACACGTCAATTCCCCACGAAATAGCTTGTACTGCTCTGAAATTTCATCTGAAGAAATATAGTACTTATGAAACAAATTTTCAAACTTACATACTAGAAGTACTTATGTTCCTACTAACTAACAACTATTTTCAATTTAACATGAAATACTACCTACAACTCAAGGGTGTATCCATGGGGGCCAAATTTTCCCCATCGATAGCCAATATAGTAATGTCATGGTGGGAACATTTTCATATTTTTTGGCCAAACAATGTGTACAGTAACCACATTGAATGGTACGGTAGATATATTGACGATATTCTGATTATCTGGAAAGGAACAAGTAACATCATACCTGAATTTATAGCAGCACTTAACAACAACCAGTGCAACTTAAAATATACCTACCATCATGATAGCTCACACATTATTTTTCTAGATCTAGAATTGAAAGGAGACGAAGGTTTTCCCATCACAACAAAAACCTATCGAAAACCAACAGCTACCAATAATATTTTACATGCAAAAAGTGATCATACAGTACACACTATCAGAGCCATACCATTAGGAGAATTGCACAGGGCCAAACGAAATTGTACCAGTCAAGAACTTTTCGAGTTAGAACAAAAATCAATACACTCAAGATTACAAGAACGCGGTTATCCAAAATGGACTCTGACTAGAGCCAGTAACATCATTAAACAAAAATCTAGAAATCAACTTCTTGAACAATCAAAATCTACAAATATTAAACAAGAACCACAATCGGCTTCCAATCAACCGACACTTATCTTGCAACAAAGCAACCAATTTTCCATAATAAAAAGCTTAATAAACAAGTACCTGCCAATCCTCATGGAGGACGATACATTACGTACAATACTGTCAGGAGGTTGCAGGATAGTAGCAAAAAAAGCTTCCTCTCTGGGTAATATCCTATCTCCCTCGTTATATACACCCAATACTAATACGACAACGACATGGTTAGAGACTAAAGGCTTCTATAGATGTGGCCAATATCCATGTAAAACCTGCTCCTATGTACATCCAACAAAAAATTTCAGTAATTCTACAGACACAGATATTTTTACAATCCAAAATTACATCAACTGCAATTCAGAATCAGTTATTTATCTAATAGAATGCACTATATGTAGACTTAAATATGTTGGGTGCACAATCAGAAAATTCAAAACGAGAATCTTAGAACATCTGAGCTATATTAGAAATGCAAATATAGTCAATATATCAAATGCAGCCAAGCACTTTATTACCAACCACAACAGATCTACCAATACTTTCCGCTGCTATGCAATTGAAAAAATACAGCCACCAAAGCGAGGTGGAGATATTAAACACAAAACTCACCTAAGAGAAGCGTATTGGATATACAGGCTAAATACAAGATACCCAGAAGGCCTAAATCTAAGGAAAGAATTGATGTATCTCTACTAATTTATTCATACCGCATTGGGTGTCAAAATACCATTATGCCGTGTGAATTAAATCCAAGCCATTATCTCCAAACCAATACGAGGTATCTATACATTTCCATTGTGGAATTTTAACTATACACTCCACCATATGTACAAACATAACATGTGCTTTTTGTTCTGTACATATGAAAAACCACCCCCATAAACACTATTTTTTATTCCTTGTCATTGTTAGTTCCCTCACGATGCCAGACTAGTTGTGGTCCAATTTACACTCCCCCACATCCCTATCCTCGTCAATGACAACCAGAGCCGCTTCTCACGGTCATCATTTCGAAACCTAGCATACAGCTTCACATGTCAATATAAAACTCATGTCAATATTTATTGATACAAAAATAATATTATGTAAATAAATCCTTAAAAAATCAACATATGTTTAGAGCAAGTACATGATACTCCTACTATAACAGTTAAAATAGCCAAAAATTTTAAAGGAAAACAACACTTGCATACATCATCACCGATCGTTAAAAAAGAGAATAAAATAAGTTAATAACTACATTTTATGAAACAAATGGTGTTCCATACACCGATCATCACCACATAAGATCATAATTATCTATAAATTTATTCACTTACCGATGCGTGATGACTTTCCCGGACAAGAAGGGATTTTGGATCGTTTGGCTGCGCTCCGGAGTCGTCTCCCAGATTGAGGCCTGGAACGCAAACAAACCAAACAAAACTTTATTAACATAACACAATTACATATCGTTACATCATCTCCTTAAAAAGTCCTGGAACGCAAATAAACCAACTAAAACTTTAATAAAAGACAATCATGCGAGTTGAGAAGTCCTTTAAGTATCACACATATTTACAAATCTTACCTAAGAAAAAAGAAAATCAGTTAAAGAGTTACAAAGAATGTATCAGGAACGTAAACTACTATATCTCTATGCTATACTCACCAAGTATCCAAATATGGTAGCAAGAGATCCACGCTCGACATATGCGTTCCACCACATCACTACCGTGGAACGCAATCACTTCCTTACTTACCAGCTGTTGCTATCATCATGACCCATATAAGACAGCGCGCTCTTTTTGAAAAATAATTACAGCCAAGTCTAAGGACGCAGCGACGTCCGAAACGCGTAGGCCACAGAGGATACCCTCTTTCCACTTTATCTACACCCTGGACCTATACCACTGGACTTTCCGTTTTAACCCAGGACATTAAACTTGGAAACGTCGTTTCTATTTTAAATGCACCATAGCGCTGGATCCTACCTCCTATCCCCCAATTGGTCTAAATACATCTGAGGTCTGTTGGGTGTTATTGAAGCTTATCTTTATGCCTTTTATGGGGATCTCACCTAGTGTCAGTGTTTTAGTGACATTTTTAGGGACCCATATTTCATTTTACTTTTGTGTGAAAATCAGTGCCTTACCAGGTATCAGGGTTAGATTTACCTGCCACCAGGGATCCTCCATCCATCCTGTTATGGGTAAGAGCACACTGGTATTAGACCATGTATACCTTTTTGTGTTATCCTATACCTTTGAGGGATCCCAACATGTGGTGTTAAGAAGTTCTTTCTCACTAAGGGGCACAGCCATGTATGGCATGGATTTTGAACTTATGGGACTGTGTGTACATATCCAACAATCAGATAAGTTTGTTAATGCTGTTATAATTTGATGTTTTATGAATTTATTGTCCACTTCCTCCTTGAGAACTTGAGTCATCGTCCACACGAGGGGCAACATCAACACCAACTCTGCCAAGGGCAACATCATCAATCGAGATGACGTCATCTGGGATGGTAACCTTTTTACAATGGCTTGCATGTACCCAATTGGCTCGTCCTTGGAGTTTCACTGATGTGGCGGTGACCAGCTGTACTTCTACTGGTTGGCTGTACCTTGGTTCCAGACTGCTCCTGTTGTGTATCTTTGTTACCACCCAGTCTCCATGTTGTATTGAGTGGGTACCTGAAAGAAAGTTTGGATCTGGAATAGAAGAAAGGATTAGTTTGTGTCCTCTCCAGTTGTTTGTGTAGGGCAGCCAAGTATGTGGTCATATTTTCATAATACTTTTGTAACTGCTGAGGAAAATACAGTCCTGTCTTTGGCATATTTCCAAACAATATTTCATATGGAGAAGGTTTATCCTTCCCTCTCGGTGTGGTTCTTACAGAGTATAAAGCCAGGGGTAAACGTTGTGTCCATGGTAAAGAAGTTTCATTCATGGCCTTCTGGATTTTTAATTTCAAAGTTCCATTTAGTCTTTCTACCTTACCACTGGTTTGTGGGTGATAGGGAGTATGAAATGCTTGTACTATCCCAAGACTTTTTAATATGTTCCTCAATAGTTCTTTGGTAAAGTGAGTACCTCTGTCACTTTCAATTGTCTCTGGTACTCCATAGCGGCACACTACCTCAGCTATCCGTTTCTTTGCTGTGGCATCTGCATTTGCTTTAGCCACTGGAAAAGCTTCTGGCAATCCTGAAAATAAATCCGTGCAAACCATTACATATTGATAAATTCCCACCTTAGGTAGTTGTATGTAGTCCACCTGTAATCGCTGAAAGGGGTAGTAGGACTTAGGAGTGTGTTTAGCTGGTGTTTTGGTGGTTTTACCAGGGTTGTGTTGTGCACATGTCATGCAGCCCTCTGTATATTTGGCTGCTGCATTTTGAAAACCTGGAGCATGCCATGTCTGTAACACTAGCTGGCTCATAGCTCCCTTTGAACAGTGTGTTTTCCCATGGGCTAGGGCACACATCATTGGATACAGTGCTCTTGGTAGGCAAACCTTAGAATTAAGATGCCTCAACTGTCCTAGACCTATTGCTGCACCTCTCTCCCATTCTGCTTGCTCTTGAGGGGGTGCTTGGTCCTGGAAAGCACGCAACAGGGTCTCTGTGATGGGTTGTAAAACAGGCTTTACTATCATCAGAGGGAGAGCAGCAGTGTCCTTTGCCGCTGCATCCGCAGCCTCATTCCCTTTTGATATGAGATCACTGTTATTAGTGTCTGCCTGTACTTTGACTAGCTGCTTGGTCTGGCATGTGCAGTGATTCTAAAAGTTCTTCTACTGCTTTTGCATTCTTTATAGGTTTACCTGCCGAGGTCAAGAACCCTCTGGCTCTCCATATTGTCCCAAAGTCATGTGCAACTCCAAAGGCATATCTGGAGTCAGTGTATATGTTGACACGATGTCCCTTACCCAATTTACACGCCTCAGCGAGTGCTTTTAGTTCTGCCTCCTGAGCTAAGCTGCTGGAGGGTAGGGACTGTTCTATGACGGCCTTACCATTGTGGACCACTGCATACCCGGTGAGAAAATGTCCTTTGTCTTCGCTCCAATATCGAGATCCATCTACAAAATACTCAGCATCAGGGTTAATCAGAGCAACATCAAATATACTGTTTATGCCTTTCGATTCCGTATCCGCTAGGCTTTGACTTTGGATAGTTTAAAAAAATAAGGGGGTGTCCATGTCCCTGTCCCCCCACTCCTCCCTCCTTTTGTTCAGAATCTAGGGGCAGGAGTGTAGCTGGATTCAGAACAACACAACATTTGATAGTCATATTAGGAGACAGAAGAGTAAGTTCAATTTTAGTAAGTCTTGCAACTGATAAGTGTTTTGTCTTGACTGTGTTCATCATTTCTTGCACTGCGTGTGGGACTTGCACAATAATGTCATGTTGGAGTACAATATCTGTTGCTTTATCGACTAAAGCTGCTGCTGCTGAGACAGCGCGTATGCAGGTTGGGGATCCTAGTACAATGGGATCCAGAGCAAGGGAGTAATAAGCAAGTGGTCGCATCTTGCCTCCATGATCTTGGGCTAATACTCCATAGGCATGGCCTGCCTGTTCATGGCAGGACAGAGTAAATGGCTTATTGTAGTCAGGAAGTCCCAATGCTGGCCTTGTAGTCAGGGACAGAGGGACAGTTTCAGGGAGTGAAAATTGTCAATTGCCTCAGGTGACAGTACAAATGGGTCAGAGGTCAGACAGTCATATAATGGTTGCATCATAGCAGAGGCATCCCTGATCCAGGCTCTGCAGTACCCTATTAAACCCAGGAAAGTCTTCAATTGTTTAGGGTTCCTAGGGACTGGGTGTTTCTGTATGATTTCCAGCCTGTCAGGAATTGTGTTTCATACCTTGGGAAATACAGTGACCAAGGAAAACAACTGTTTTGGCATATAATTGCAGCTTGTGCTTGCTCGCTTTACAGCCAACTTCTTCTAGGAACATTAATAGTGATTTAGAATCTGTTTCACTGTTCTCCAGATTCTCACTACAAAGTAACAGGTCATCTACATATTGCAGTAGAACTGAGGACTGATTGGTGGCCTGCCAGGTGTCCAGAATATCTTTCATGGTACGTGAGAAGATATCAGAGGAGTTTGCGGCACCCTGTGGCAGCACTACCCAAGCATACTGTCTTCCCCTATGTGTAAATGCAAAATACTGCTGGCACTCTTTATCCAGTGGGATGGAGAAGAAAGCATTGGCTAAGTCTATAACTGTGAGGGTATGTGCACACGTAGTGACCAAAAACGTCTGAAAATACAGAGCTGTTTTCAAGGGAAAACCCCCTGATTTTCAGACGTTTTTTGAGCAACTCGCGTTTTTTGCGGCATTTTTCGCGCCGTTTTTGCAGCGTTTTTTTACGTCCGTTTTTGGAGCTGTTTTCATTGGAGTCTATGAGAAAACAGCTCCAAAAAACGTCCAAAGAAGTGCCCTGCACTTCTTTTGACAAGGCTGTATTTTTACGCGTCGTCGTTTGACAGCTGTGAGTAATATCTACCCAGGGCTGCATAGTGTTCAGGTATTCTAGTCCTGATTGCTCATTGGTTTTATTTGCTGGTACAGAATTTGTAATAGCAGCTTGTATTTGATTTTTGAGCACCTCCCCTCTCCATATCTGAGCATGTAGCACGGTAAGCTAGATGTACTGCTCGCAGCTTTCTATGGAAAGTGCTGAGTGTTTTCAGTGGGCCTGGGAGTGTGTCACATATAGCTAGTAGATCAGCCGGGCTCCAGGAGCGATACACAGTGGCTTCATGTGACTGGATTTCCCCTACTGCCCCAGGTACTGGTTGCCCGTCTACATCTACTGGTATTGGTCCCCTGTGTGTATGGATACTTGATACTAACGGAAACAATCGAGTGGGGCGCTACGTACCACAGCTGACACAATATCCTGCAGTGAGGGGGTTCTGCTGCCCACAGTGTGGACATGTCCAGCAGCTGCTGCTGTGGGGCGGTTTGGCAGTTGTAAAGGAGTTAACACATTAGTGAGGAGCTTTTTACTTAGATCATACATTATTCCATGATTTGCTTCCATACTCTTTTATATTCTGTGTTACTCACTCTCTGTGCTACCTCATACCACATTTGGGCTTTTTCCACCATGTTATTGTCTTTCAACCATCCACCACAATTTGTCAAATCTTTTCCATTCACATTCTGCTAACGTTCCATAGGACCCAACTCCCATAATTTTGAACATTCTTTTACAATATTTCACAGCCTCAGATCCTTTTGCTCTTTCTACTATTTTTATGGCCGGGACCCATGTCTCAGGGCTGTCCCGCATTTTTGTCTTACTATCTCCTGACCCCATGGTCAGAGGGCGTAGGGTAGTCTCCGGAAAACTCCCCAGCTCCAAACAGACAGGCCTTAGTCTGTTGACAGATGTCTCAGACAATCTATCTTACAGTTTCAGACAGACTATCAATATTAAAACCAGACCATTCTAGCAGTGGGATATCCTTTTCTCTGATCCCTCACTCTTTTGAACATCAAGAACAGACAAAATGCTGCCAATCCACAAATTACAAGAGCAAATCCTTCAACACAATTGACATTCATGAACTTCCATTGATTCAAGCAGGAGTTGGTCACATTCATTTCAAACTTCTACAAACCCTTCGTCTCTTTCATTTATGCAGAACACTTGCTGCCGGGGTGTGTCTTTTGGTTCATACAGCCTGTGATGTAGCATATATCCCAACCTCTTTCCTCTAGCACTTTGTAATGGTTTCACATGCAAATTATATTTGGTAACATATATGTTATCCTCCCCGCTCAGCCGTTCACTCTGTGGGTTGTAGTTTAGGGGCCTGTTATGTATGTTGGTGATGATTTCTTTAGGGGCTCTGGGTCTGAGCCAATACCAATGGGTGAAACGCGCTCTTTCCCAGCTTCAACTATGTGATGCTTGGCGCCTTCAACACCCTTCTGACAAAGATTTTAGCTTTTACTACTCTTCACACGGCACCTACAGTCGCTTGGACTATATTCTCCTTCAATATTATGCCCTTCCCTGGGCTACTTCCACCTCCATTGGCAATATATTATGTTCTGATCATGCCTCGGTGTATTGTACCCTACACCTTCCTTTTCTCACCAAGGGTCCCTGGTCCTGGAAACGTAATGATTCCCTACTCCTTGATAGGGCCTGTAGTGCTGAACTGCTGCAAACAGTCGAGCACTTCACATCCGATCATGCCCGTGATTCCACGTCTCCTATGATGCCGTGGGAGGACCTTAAATGTGTGCTCCGAGGTGTCCTCATAAAACATGGTGCACGCCTTAGAAGAGAAAGGGCCCATTCCCTGAAACTTACACTCCAAAAAATTAGCTCCCTGGAACTGGCTCACAAATGTGCTCACAAGCTCTTATGGGAATTGCAGACTGCCCAACAAGACGCCGGGCGTCTGTTAGACTCTGCTCAAAATCGGGCCCTCCAAGTTTGTCAGAGCAAGTTTTATGAATTTGGTAACAAAAGTGGACGCATGTTAGCAAGAGCGTTAAAGGCTCAGTTGGCCTAATCCCATATAACAAATATTAAATCTTCCTCTGGCCACGTGGTCCATACGACCACCGAGATTGCAGACTGCTTTCACCAATTTTACTCTGACCTCTATAACCTTAGGCCCCCTGCTGTCTCTTCCTCCCCGGACCGTGCCTCTCTACCCTCTCCTTTCACGCCTTTGTCTAGTGAGATGCCGGAGGAGATGGATGCTGATTTTACCTCACTGGAGATCCTTGCAGTTATCAAGGACCTCCCGGGGGGGAAGGAGTCCCGGACCGGATGGGTACACTGCCAAATTGTTTAAAACATTGGCTGACTGTGTGACGCCATTTTTGCTCCAAGCCTTTAATTCTATCTCCCCTGAAGTCTTGTTCCCCACTGGCCTCACCTTAGCCCATGTTACAGTCATCCCTAAATCGGGCAAAGATCTTCAGTTTTGCTCCAGCCCCTTGCTCAACGTCTATCTAAAAATGTATGCCAAATTGTTAGTGAACAGATTGAATAAACATCTCCCGTCCGGACCAGGTGGGATTTGCGCCTTGCTGGGAGGTGTGCAATAATACCCTTAAATACCCTTTGATATTAGTCATCATGCCCAGGCTCACCATGATTCTGTCACTAGACGCCGAAAAGGCGTTTGACAGGATATCCTGGCCAGCCCTTCACTAAACTCTTCAACATATAGGACCTTCCTTTATGAGTAAAGTCATGGCCATTTATCATTCTCAATCTGCCCAATTAAAATTAAATGGCTCCCTCTCTGCGCCATTTTCTATTCATAATGGCACCAGGCAGGGCTGCCCTTTATCCCCATTGTTGTATGTACTCGTTAGGGAGCATCTCATGGTATCTATTCACAACAGCTTGGATATTAAGAGTATTCTCATAAGCGGGACAGAATATAAGTCCTCTGCATTTGCTGATGACCTATTGGTTTATCTCACGAACCCGCATATATCTCTTCCCTTGTTGATGTCCGAGCTGACCCGTTTTGGAACATGGTCCAATTTTAATATTAACTTCTCCAAGTCAGAGGCTTTGAACGTATCCCTTCCATCCTTGACACTATCGCTCCTCAAAAGTAAATTCCCGACTTCCGGTTCCGGCGCTGGGGATGCAGGACGCGAGTGACTGAGCTCCTGCTCCCGTCCAGCCTGTAAGCTCGCAATAGTCGCTACGGCGACGATAATCAGCGGGGAAGTCACCAGCCTTGCACACGGCAACATCATCGGTGGTGCCTGTATGGACAGGTACCTCCTCAGAAGCGCGCAGAAGCCAGCCATGGAGGAATCAGCCGCGGCCGTGGTAAAGGGAGGTAAGATGGCGGCGCTTCCCGCCACTGCGACCCTGCTATACACACAGGAAGATGAGCTGCAGCACCATCAGTCCCAACTTTCAAGCCCGGCAGAGCATGTACTGTCCGCTCTTCCAGTAGCCATTGACTATGTAACCCTGGCCCGTGAAGTAGCCAAACAGATAGCGCCAGACCTGCAAAAGGCGCTGGAAAAAACGGTGCAAGATTCTCTAAACCGCGTGCATGCGGAGCTGGCACAAGTCACTATCAGAGCTGATGAGTTAGAACAGCGTATGACACTGCTGGAGGATGAAAATGAACGCCTGCAATCCAAACTCAAAGGGGTGCTGTCTGTTACTACGCAGTTGGGGGACAAGGTGGAGGATCTGGAAAACCGCTCCAGGAGGAGCAACCTGCGACTGGTGGGGCTGAAAGAAGCGGTGATATCTGCTGATTTGCAGCGAGTGTGTGAGAGGACATTGCCGGAAGCCTTAGGTCTCCCCCGTCCCTGCCGGGTGGAGAGGGCGCATAGAGTGGGGCCGGACCCCAGAAACCTCCCAGCAACAGCTGACCATAATTCACATCGTCCCAGACAAGTGATCTTCAAACTGTTGGATTACAATGACAAGGTGGCACTCATGAAAGCTTTCCGCAGCAGATTGCGTCCTTTGGAAATAATGGGCATGAAAGTGCTACTATTTGAGGATTTCTCGGCGGAGGTTGCAAAACGAAGGCGGGCTTTCAGCAAGATCTGCACCGCGCTGTTCCAAGCGAGAATACGCTTTAGCCTGCAGTACCCAGCCACCCTGCGGGTGTTTCAAGAGAACGGGCGGAACAAGGTTTTCAACACTCCACAGGAAGCGGAGGACGCACTTGCGGAGCTTTGTGGGAACAGATCACAGCAAGAGGAGCGTCACAGTCCAGTACATAGTCCGCAGCGCAAGTCAAGAGAAGACAAAAGGAACCGGCTAAATATGGAGCGTACCTGGGCAGAAGCCTTAATGCCCACACCTGGAAGATCCCGGGGGGGTCGAGCCGGAAATAGAGGGGACTCTCCGAAGCCGCAGAGGCGAACACGGGACCGCACCCGATCCACGTCTCCTGATTGACGGACAAAGTCCTTTTTGGCGCATTTTATTTAAGCTGATGTGATTTTGTGGACGCTGTAGACCAATTGCAGATTCCGACCAGATACAGATAAGTTTACAGATAATCTGAAAGTTATTGAGGGGGATATTTTGCGGTTTTATACAGCACTATGTACCGGTCAATAGTTGACCTATTGTTACAATGCTACAATGTTATCAAGGTTGAAGTATATGCATTCTGATATTTCCCTGCTTTTTCACTGCAAGATATTTGTGAGGGAGTTAGATCAGGATCTGAGATTGTCCCTGGTGGGCGGGATTGAACGGGAGTTATACAATGCCTCCCCCACGCAAGGGATTAGTGGTATCTGTTACAATGGCAGACTGAGGGAAATTGTGGTAGGAGATAGGGGACACGGAGGTAGGGAAACCTTGAAGCGAAGCAAGGTTCATAGGGAAATGTGAGGATGCAATCCTAACGGACTCTAGGCTGTTAAAGTAATGATAAGGGAAGGTACATAAGGGTGCGCAGGCGACAAAGAGTTACTGAGGGGGCAAGGGCAGGTGTTACTTCCTCATGGAAGGAGACATATAGGCAGGCTGGGGGGGGGGGAGGGGGAGGGAGGGGCGCGTTCTGGCATAACAGAAAAAAGTGAAGTCACATACACCAGTGGGTATTAAGGGACTGCTAACCCTTGCCGCAGGTGATTCTATGGTTTTGTTAGGTAAGGGATGGTTGGCCTTGTTGGTTCTGGCTTACAAGCCAGGGTTTGGTTATGATGTTAATGATAATGTTAATGTTTGTACATGGCTCTTGGGAAAAGACGGATCTGACTCCCTGGACTCCACACGACTTTTAGGCACTTTAGCTCATCTTAAACACGGTCCAATAACATGAAAATAGTTTCTTGGAACGTTAAAGGGCTGAGATCCCCACAGGAACGGACCAAACTTTTA